>NC_068410.1:22166225-22433725 GCF_023724105.1 Carassius gibelio | reverse complement strand
CCTGGAACTGGATCATTTGAGGTTAACGTGAACTGGTTGTGTCCCAATCCTCCAGCGATACGAGTCAAGACACTAAACCTGTTCAGTGCAGCTGTAGACGTCGACTGATGCTGTGGGATAATAAACAGGCCAGCACTGAATTAACTGGCTTTTAAAATCAACACTGAATGCAAACCTTGCACTGTTTATTACTGATAACTACACGAGTCACATATTTGAGGAGAAAGTGTACTGTGCTTGACGTCTCATCATCATCATCATCGTTTATTAACTGAAAACGACAGGTGTGTAGATCCATGCATCTCTCCCGTGGTGTTTTATTGAACACACTAGATGTTTTACATGAATCCTTGACACTAACAGAGGAAGGAGTCTGGATCATCCTGGGATTTTGTATCAACCTTCACATTAAACTTTATATTTCTGTGAATAAAGGAAATGAAGAAGCACAAAGAAATCTTTTCATTATGAATGCAGTGAATGCACACATTAGTCTGTTTGGTGCGTGTGTGAAGAAAGGTTTGCTTTCAGAAATCATTTTATACTAACACAAACCAGAAACCCATGATATAGTATATTATAAATAAATATAACAATCATTTATATAGAGCTCTTTTGTTCTAATTATTGGCATTGTACATGAACATCAACAAATATGCTGAATAAATATCTCTTTTATTTACACGACCAGTCATGTTTTGAACCGTAAGATTTTTAACGAATTCTCTTCTGCTCACAAAGCCTGCGTTTATTTGATTCAAAGTACAGCAAAAGCAGTAATATTGTGAAACATTATTCTAATGTAAATCATCTGTTTTCTGTGTGAATCTGTGTTAAAGTGTAATGTATTTCTGTGATGCTCCGCTGTATTTTCAGCATCATTCCTCCAGTCTTCAGTGTCACATGATCTTCAGAAATCATTCTGATATGATTTGCTGCCAAAGATTAAAAAAAAATCTAATTGTTCAAAAACTTTTTGTCTGGCAGTGTATATTATAAATTAATCTCATAGTAGGTCATTAATCAGCTACAGGTTTTGACACAGGATCAGATAAATTTTCTAGGATACACAAAAGTGTCTCAGAAGGCCAAATTGATACAGTACTACAAACTTGTATTAGTCTTTAATCATCATTATAATCAATCGGTTTGCTGCACTTCTTCTTCTTATTCTTCTTGTCTACACATTGACAGGAAATGTGAATAATAATGTAAAAACAACACTCGACTGCTATTCAAGTCAAGAAGCATCGTTGTTCAGTATTTCCTCAAATAGATCACGGAGCGGAGCTCGAGTGAGTTCAGTGTCTGAGGCTGAGCAGCAGGCCTCCTCCGAGCAGCAGCAGGAAGCCCACGGTCAGCTCGTTCATCTTCATCCGGGTCCAGGTTCGGAGTGCGTGCTGCTGCTGCTGACGCGTCTGCTCCCGCGCGCGTCTCATGCGCTGCTCGCGCTGCAGCTGCTCGCCGTAGTGCGCCTGATAGAACGCGTCGAAGTCGAAGCGCGTTCTCGCGTCAGGGGCGCGTGAGGGTGACGGTCTCCCGGCGCGCTGCACGTCGGTCCGGTGGAGGATCCCGCGGTCGTACTTCCTCCGGAGGCCGCTGTCCCCGAGAACGCTGTAGGCCTCGGTGACGAGCGCGAACTGCCGCGCCGCATCCTCGCTGCAGTGTTGGTTCCGGTCCGGGTGGTGGATGAAGGACTGTCTGTAATACGCGCTCTTGATCTGCTGCGGCGTGGCGCTCGGTGACACCCGGAGGATGTCGTAGTAGGCGGTGGGGCTCCGGTGCTCGCCCGGCGCGCTGCTGTAGCCTCGGGTCCCTCCGAGAGTCCCGTCAGAAGCGGCAGCGCTCGTGAACTTGTCCGCCGCGGACAGATGATGATGATAAGATCTCCGCAGTGTGATAACGACAGAGAGTTTGTGAGCTCCGCTCCTCAAGCGGCCGCTGACCTCCGCCATGACCACCGCGGATCCGGAGTCACCACTTCCGGCAAAACAAAGATCTGAACCAATCAGAAACGGGCCTCATAGGAAACGGCATACCATTGGCCAGCAGTGTGGGGCTAGTTCAGCCATTTTTTGATGATTAAGCCACTTGTATTTATTTTTATGTATTTATTTATTCTTGCTTGCTTTTCCTGTTGTGTTTAATTTGTTTAGGTTTCCTTTTGATGTTGTTATGCTGCTATTTGGATCTCTTTGAATAAAGAATTGTTTCTTCTGTTGATTATTTGGTGTTTTCTATGTTTTTCAAGCAATAAAAAAAGTAATTTATTACTCATTACTAGGTAACTCCTTTAAAATAATATACTACTTTATTTTATATATATATATATATATATATATATATATATATATACATACAAATATAATTTTTTTTTTCTGGCAACAGCAATGGGTTACACATTACTTTTCTTTCATGCCCAACAGATATTGTAATTGTGTATCTAACCCACAAAATTCAGTTACTCTTTATTTTAAGGTGTTTTTCTTACAGTGTTATTATACATTAAAATACTGAGTAATATTAATTAACTACATGTGCTTACTACATGGGTTACTTACATGTGATATGCATATTGTTATTATAATAGTAAGTGAATGTAACTTGTTACAAGGTTCCCTAAAAATAAAGTGTTACCCAACATTTTTACTTAAATGTTTTATTAAATTGTATCGAGGACAAAATAAATAATGATAATGATTTATTACTATAACTTTCAAAAGTAATATTATGACGTTACATATAACTTTCTGGCAAAAGTAATTAGTTACACTACTAGTTACATTACTTTTCTGTCACATCCCACAGAAACTCTACACAAAATGTGGGAAACTTTATTTTACAGCTTCTGTTACTCGTTACATATACATAATATTGTAAAAACTATATATTATCTATAATTAAATGCAATTAACCCCAAACCAACACCTCATCCTAACCATCCTTACCATACAGTAAGTGAATGTAGTTAATTAATATTACTCAGTACAAAAAGTGACGTGACATAAAGCCAAGTATGGTGACCCATGTGCCCTGCATTTAACCCATCCAAAGTGTGAACACACACACACACACACACACACACACACACACACACTGAGAGAGAGAGCAATTTAATCCTCAGTCGTGGCATTTCCAGCCCAAGACTCAAACTCACAACCCTAGGATAAAGAGTCAAACTCTTTAACCACTAGGCCACAACTTCCACGAATTGTATACACTGTAACAAGGACACCTTAACCTAAAGTGTACCCAAAATTCTTCTGAAATGTTGCCACCAATATATTTCTGCCTCATCATCATTTCACCAGAAGCCACACCGGATCGCAGTCAGAAGTTATCACCAGTGTTGGTCATCTTACTTGAAAAAAGTAATTAGTTACAGTTACAAATCACTTTTCCCGAAATGTAATTGAGTTAGTAACTCAGTTGCCACATTGTGAAAGTAATTAGTTACTCAGCAAAGTAACTGTGACGTTATTTTTATGTTCTATTATGCTATTACGTCCTATAACATATTTAATATATAAGATGTTTATATTAACTGATTGAAGAAAAAAAACACTTAAGTATTTTAGAAAATGTTGTATTTTTTTTTTAACGCAATATAATGCAGCCTGCCATATGATATGCATAGAAATAAAAGCATATAAACAATAAATATTGAAAATAAAATTCAAGTACAAAATGAAGACGAACAAATTTAAACTTGGGTAAAAAGAAATAAAGGGAAACCTGGGCATTGCAAATCTCTAACTGTATATTAGGCCTAAAGTTATTGCACAATAAACAGAACACGATCCAACTAAAGAGAGCGTCTTGCGTGAGTGATTTCAACGTTAAATCAATGCATAGACGCGAATAGACAACCTCCGAAAATCAGCGGAACACATTTTTAAATAAACCATATATTTGAGTTTAAAACAACTACATTCTCGCATTAAATACTTTTAAAACTACATTACATGACACGATAATAGTAATATTTAGAATATTTTCTGAATAAAAATGGTGGTTGAAAATGCTGCGTGAACTCAACTGGCAGAAGACCAAGGAAGTCATAAAACATTCTGTGCCACAAGTCCCAAGCAAGATAACCATCCAACCAACACTTTCACAGAACAGCTTTCAACATCACCACTAGAACAATTATTGACAATTAGTCAGCTGCAATTATGTCTTGACCCCAAAAAAATTCTAACAAAACGTTTCTCAGTGGTTTACAGTAGTATCAAATGTACTTAAAAACATACTAAAAGTTTACCAAAGTTTGACTCCAAGAAAAGCCCCGTTTTTCAAAATGGCTGCCACCAGGTCCTTAAAATGACCATTACTCCTTTGTATTCCTCCTAGACCAGAAATATTGGTGCCTGATACATGTTTTTGCCATTTAATATTATAACTAGCATATTTGCATGAAAGATAATTGATTACAAGTCCAATTATATATTAAAGCAATTGGTTACAAGCATATTTATGGGGAAAATATGTACAATTTCCCTTAAGTACATGCAGGTACATGTAAAAAAAAATAGAATATCATGTAAAAGTTATTTATTTGTTGTAATTTAATTTAAAAAAGCAAACCTTTTATATTCTACATTTATTGCACATGCACAAAATGAAATATGTAAATATGTAGTTTTTGTTTGAGTTCTGATGGTTACGACTTACAGCTTCAGTATCTCAAAAAATTAGAATATTTTCTCAAAGATCAATCAAAAAAAGATTTACAAAACAGAAATGTTCAAGATCTCCAAAGTAGGTTTAATTATGCTATCAATACTTGGTTAGGGCTCCTTTTGCAATTTCTGTCTGTGGTACTGCAGGTTGCTTTGATGGGGCCTTCAGCTCCTCTGTGTTGTTTTTCAGATGTTACTTATCTTCCTCTTCACAACACCCCATAGATTCTCTGTGAGGTTCAGGTCAGGTGAGTTGGCTGGCCAATCAAGCACAATAATATCATGGTCAGCAAATCACTTGGAAGTGGTTTTGGCACTGTGGGTAGGTTGTGAGGGTTTTGCACTTTGTTTTATGTTTTGTTTCTTGTGTCTAGTATCAGTCTAGGATCCCTCGTCAGCCTGGTCAGTCTTATTTTGCTCAACTGTCCCTCATGTATTTTCCTCCTTATTTATAGTGCCCCTAACCCTTTTGTGTTTGCTGGTTCATGGTCATTCACACCCTCTCTGTCTCTGTATGTGGCTGAATACGCGCCCGTGTCTCCTTGTCTGGTTGGTCTTGTGCCCTTGTCTAGTCCTTGTAGTTCTATGTTTTTGTCTTGCTCCTTATTTTAGTAATTTGTTTGTTCTTGCTTTTGGCTTTTATTTGTAATATTTATTTGGCTTTTCTAGTCTTGATTCTTGTTGGTTAAACTGGTAATTTCTTATCTTCTTACTTAACCTTTTATTAGTTAATTGGCTTATATCTTTCCTCGTCTTGAGTTTAATTTGTGTTTTTGTGGAGCTTTGTCCTGTCTAGTTTTGTTCGAGTTCCTGACCTGTCCCCGTGTGTCCTGCCCTGGTTCTACCTACCTGGCACTTGGTCTGTTTCAGAGTCAGTGGTTAACAAGTGTCTGAGATCTGCTCTACGGTGCCTTGTGTGGTCTTCTCCATCAGCCTGGTTTTGCTGCCCCCTCTGTTGCCGAGTATTCTGCCAGTTGTTTCCTGAAGCTTTCCCAGTGGCCTCCCCTAGCTGTTCCTGTTAACTGTTATCATGTTGTGTTATCTATTGTTCACTTCACTACCCTCTTGTATCAGTCTGTTTTGTCAATAAAACCTTATTACCTCCCAATGAAATTGGGTCCTCCCTCCTAGATCCCTGACATAGGTGCTAAATTCCTGCTGCAAAATTAAATCAGCATCTCCATTAAGCTTGTCAGCAGATGGAAGCATAACATGCTACAAAATCTCCTGGTAGATGGCTGCATTGACTTTGGACTTGACAAAACATAATGAACCAACACCAGCAGACACGGCACTCAAATCATCACAGACTTCAGAAACTTCACACTGGACTTTGGATTCTGTGCCTCTCCAGTCTTCCTCCAGACCTTGAATTCCAAATGAAATGCAAAATTAACTTTCATCTGAAAAGAGGACTGTGAACCACTGAGCAACAGTCCAGGTGAAATGCTTCTGATGTGTTTTTTTTTTTTTTTTGGTTCAGGAGTGGCTTGGTTTTAGGAATGTGACAGCTGTAGCCCTTTTCTTGAAGATGTCTGAGCTTGATGACTCTTGATGTACTGACTCTGGCTTCAGCCCACTCCTTGTGAAGCTCTCCCAAGTTCTTGAATCTGCTTTTCCTGACAATCTTCCCAAGGCTGAAGTCATCCCTGTTGCTTATGCACCTTTTCCTACAACACTTTTTCCTTCCAGTCAACTTTCTATAAATATATTTTGATACAGCACTCTGTGAACAGCCAGCCCTTTCAGCAATGACCTTCTGTGGCTTAACCTCCTAGCGGAGGGTTATGATGATTGTCTTCTGGACAACAGTCAAGTCAGTAGTCTTTCCCATAATTGCGGTTGAATGTTCTGAACTAGCCCAGGAGGTACCAGTATTTATACTAATAATTAATAAAACTAATCAAGCTCAAAATTGAATATTCAAATTTTTTGACATACTGAATTTTTTTCCCCTAAGCTGTAAGTCGTAACAAACAGAATTAAAACAAAAAATAACAAAAGTTTACTTTTTTAAATTAAATTGCAAAAAATGAAGAACTTTTCTTTTAAGTAGTCAAGGATGAATTTTTTTGAGCAAAATGGTATACACTGTGCTGCCAACAACATTACAATGAGTCACGCAATATCAAATGTTAATATTCTATTCTACCATCTTCTGAATTTCTGAAAATGGTGAATTTAGGTTTGTTAGGTTTAGTATAATGCCATATTTACATTCTAAAACATCTATAAAGGATGCATTACATATTAATTACCTAGTTAAAATTTAAAAGAGTGACCATTTTAGAGGTTTCACACACAGGCCTCTGTTCGGGCTAATACAGGGTTGTTTATGATCAAAGTTATGATCAAAGTTATACAACTCCAATTTAAGTTACTTTTGGGTGCAATAACTTTTACATCGAATGTAAAGTCTGTGTTTTAGCAAAACAAGTTACATGACAAAGGCTAAATTGTTTACATCTCTGGTTCACCCCAAACAATGATAAAACCTTACAGTATTCACAAGATCATGTATTTCATAAGTATGTAATCATGTCAGTGCAATTTAGACAAGTCCAATGGATTCACAGACCCAGAAAACATGGGGTTAGACACCAAGATTACTTGACTAAGTCAAGTATTGAAGGAGTTAGGATATTTTAAGGGCTCCCTGCCCATCTTGGACGCCATCTTGAAAATTACACCTTTCTAGTGGTCAAACTTTGGTAAACTTTTAGTATGTTATTAAGGACACCTAATACTACAAAAAACAGCTGAGAAACCTTTTGTTAGAATTTTTTTAGGGTTAGGTGTTTTATTTTCATATATGCAGCCGTCTAAATTTCAATTCGGAGAAGAGATTGTCAAATTTGGGGCAAGTAATTGAGATGCAACGCCGGACATCACATGTAACCCCATGAGAGTAATAAACAAGATCCTTGGATTGACTTCCCCCACCTACCAGAATCAGACTGAAATTCCTAAAGGGGGTCCTTTTAACCTCTGGTCTCCACAGAACATCTTTGTCAGAGAATGACACAGAAACTGTCTTTTCTAGATATAAATGGACCTAAAAGACTTATAAATGAATCAGTCCATCGCTTCACTCCATATTCATTTGTGTAACCCACACATTTGACTATCGTGTTATAATCACTTATTGTGTATGTCTTTTAATAACTATTGGATAGCTTAAGGATACATGTTCTTGTTTGGTGTGTTAGTTTTTTTTATCTGTTAGCTTGAAACAGTCCTGACCATCAGTTATTTGTCAAATGAATCATATTCTTGTTATAGGGATCATGTCCAAAATTATACCCTTCAACAGCGGGAAAATTCGGACCACATGCTTGATAAGATAACATATGATTTATGATACCCCCAAGCCAAGACAAAATCTGAGTGGTCAAGACACTATTTGAGGTGTGGCCAACAGGCCAGTTTAAATACTTAGGACACCATAACATTTTGCTTTTTAGCTTCTAGCTTTGCTTCTGCTATTAGTCATGTATGCTTTTAGTTTGCTTTTAGTTTGTAGCTTTGCTTCCTAGCTTTTAGCTTGCATTTAGCTTTTGCTATCAGTCATGTCTGCTTTTAACTTTTAGCTTCTAGCTTTGCTTCTGCTATTAGTTATGTATGCTTTTAGTTTGCTTTTAGCTTTTAGCTTGTAGCTTTGCTTCTTAGCTTTTGCTACTACAGCCACCTCATGAGCAGAGAGGACGGCTATTACTTCACCAACCTGGTAAAGGATCCACTGTCACCTCGTTATAGTCAATATCACAAAAATAGTGCTGTTTTTTTCTCAAAAAATTAGCGTGATTAGAAATGTGATATTGATTTTATACAAAGTTGACAGATAAACAAGAAGTTAATATTAAGAGAATTACATTTAAGACAATATATTGTCTATTTTTTGCTCTATTTTGCCAACAAAAATTATTCAAAACAGAGCCACAGTGCTGTTTTGCATCTCTGAGCAACATGAGGGTGTTTAGTTCCTGATTGATTCATTCGTTAAATGATTCGGTTCAATCAAAATGACTCGCTTATTAACAGTGACTTGCTGCCACCTGCTAGCGGTTTTAATTTCACATTTAAAGTTTCAAATATTTAAAATATCAGTATTCATCATTTTATCATATGTTGACAATATTAAAATATTAAATGCATGTGTAACTGCAGGTTTAATGCCATGCATTAATCAGTGTGTAAATGCCATTTTAGATGAAGCTTCTGTGTTTCCTCTGTGTGACAAAGCTGACCTAATTGTCACTGCTGGGCAACACTGGCACACACACGCACACACCTACACTTAAGCAGAAATACTTACCTTTGTAATAACTCACGCTCATTTCCCTCCTGGTGTTCCGCCGTCGGCAGCGCGGGTGCACACGCACTCCCGATGGCACATATGTGTTGGACATTATTTCATTTTCCCCCTCCACATCCGTCAATATTCATAACCCCGGACATTTCACACACTCACACTGCACGTTGTTTGATGTCGTCTTGTCTAATCGGTGTTTGTTATGTTGAATTGGGCGTGCGATGGTCGGTGTTCCGGTGTGAGACGCTGCCAAACAGAGCGATAGAGCGGCGATCACTTATGACGTCACTGACGGCGCCGCGCTGCCGCAGCGCACCGGAAACCAGCCAAACCATTGTTTTATATTAGTAGGGGGTACCTTGTTTTTGCGTGTATATAAATTAAATGGTTGAATGTAGTATTTTTGTGTTTAATGTTTTATTTGTTGATTTATGTGTTTTGAGTTTGTGTTTAGTATTAATTAATTGTGTAAAAGTAGAAATGCCTGAAGTAGTGGGGTTTTTACCATCTGTTATTACCTGTTTGAAAAGTCCCATTTGAAGGGGGTGGAGTCTGTCCTATATAAGGGCAGGCCAGAATAAAACTTATCACTTGTTTACCAAGTCGGAGCGAGAGAGCAACTGTGGTGCCTCAAGCGATCTTTTTGTAATGGCTGTATATTGTGGATACTTACCTGTATATTGACTTTTTTCATTTGGATTATTCCCTCTTTATTTTTCTGTTTGTTGTTTCTTTGGTACTTTGTTCACCTATATATATATTTTTTTCACCATTGGACTGTGTATATTTTTTTGGCACTGTAAATAAATTGCACTTGCACATAAGTGCTATTGCGGGCTGAGCCATCATTTAACATCTTTTACGGACATTCACAACGTCCCCAAGCGAGTGGTGGTTCTCGTTTTATCACATATGGTGGCAGCGGTGGGATGGCAACCCGCAAGACAGCGCCAAAAGGTAAAAAACCCAGGACGGGTTTGCGGTCCCAGGGGAAGGTGGTGGCTGAAAAGGATGTTACCTGGGATTCAATGGAATCTACAGAGGATGAAGAGGCAGCTACAAGGCTTCCTGAAGCATCAGCAAAGGCCAGTTCACCACAGACCAAGCCCTTCACAGCTGGTGAAATGTCTGGTGAAGGAATGATGTCTCTGATGCGCAAATTCCTGGATGCACAAGAGGACAGGGAAGAGAGATATCTGCGAGAGCTCCGTGGTCTACGAGAGTCCATTGTACAGTCAGCACGGCCTGCAGAGACCTCGTATGACATAGATAGTCTGCGGATGGACCTACCAACTCCGGCAGCACAGAGAGGACCTACACGAGACAGGCAAGCACATGTCCTAGACTCCACAAATGTCCCAGCACCAAGTCAGCCAATGCAGCGGTCTGAACCAAAAATGCCAGCCCTTCCAGCAGGGGGAAGACATTGAAAACTATCTTCGGCGGTTCGAGCGGTTGGCCAGGACCTGGGGGTGGCCTGAGCAGGAGTGGAGCTTTCGACTTGTCCCCTTGCTGACAGGGCAGGCACTGGAGGCATACTTAGCAATGGATGAGGAGAAGGCAGAGGTGTATGCTGATCTAAGGGAGGCACTGCTGGAGAAATTTAACATCTCACCAGAAACTTACCGCCAGCGCTTCCGAGTGTCCTCTGTTCCAGCGGGAGAGTCACCAACAGAAACTTACCATCGCTTGAGGAATCTGTATCGACGATGGATACGGCCTGAGGAGCATACTAAAGAGGAGATTGGTGAGGCTATTATCCTGGAGCAGCTTCTTCGTGTACTTCCGTATGATACTCGCACATGGGTACGGGAGCATGAGCCGATGACAGGCCTGGCGGCAGCAAAGCTGGCTCAACAGTACATGAATGCTCACAGGGGAGGCCTGCGCACTCAACCACCAAGAGGTACTGTACGTTCTGTTTCTGATCGCTCTGGGGCTGAAGCTGAGAAAAGTCACGCTGATCGTATAGACCATGCACAAGGACAAAAATCATCTGTGGGCAAGGGACTAATTTGTTTTTATTGCCAACAGCCTGGACACAAAGCATCAGTGTGTCCTGTGCGAAAAGCAAAATTGACTGGATTTTGTTATGTTCCCAGAGAGGAAGACAATGCTAGAGACTCTGTAGAGGAGAGTCAAAATAGGTGTAAGGTGACAGTTAATGGACATTCGTTGCAAGCTCTTTTGGACACTGGTAGCACTCTCTCTCTGTTAAAACCATGTTTTGTGCCAAATGTAAATTATGTGAGCACTACCGCTGTTCAATGTGTACATGGAGATGTAAAGCAGTACCCTAGAGCTGAAGTTGTTGTTGAGGTGTATGATCAATTGTACTTGTTAAATGTTGCCATAGTTGATAACTTGCCAGCTGATATGATTTTGGGTCAAGACTTGCCAGTACTAAATGATCTGTTACAAACCACCAAAGACTCTGAAACTGTTACTCCCTCTGCCACTGTTGAAGTGTCATGTCCTGTTGTCACCTGGGCACAAGCCAAGGCAGGTCTGCAGCCACTGCCGGACTTGGACAGTAGTCTGTTGCAGGGCGGCACAAAGGGCCCTAGGAAGTCACGCCGACAGCGGCGTCTAGAGAAGTACATGGGCACCCCAGTTTCTAAAACCTCTGTGGATGGTCTTCAGGTTAGTGGCTGGAGGATTCCGGAGGACATTGCGAAATTACAAAGGGATGATGAGTCTTTAAAATCACTCTTTGAGAAGGCAGGGTGTGAAAATGCAGCTAATCTGTGCAATGAAAAATATGTTGTGTTAAATGGAGTGTTGTATTTGCAGACAAATGATGTGACACGTTTAGTTGTTCCAACATGTTGCCGCCATATTGTCTTACATTTAGCACACACTGTTCCCTGGGCTGGCCACCTAGGACAGCAGAAAACATATGCACGCATTAGTTCACGGTTCCACTGGCCTACACTATACACAGATGTTCAGACATATTGCAATACATGTGCCATCTGTCAAAAGACCAGTGTTGTTTCCCAGCGGGGCAAAACACCCCTGCATCCTCTCCCTGTGATCTCTTCTCCTTTCAGACGCATCGCCATGGACATCGTAGGCCCACTTGAACGAAGTAGTGCAGGACATCGGTACATCCTGGTGGTCAGCGACTATGCTACAAGATATCCAGAAGCGTTTCCACTCCGATCCATCACAACGCCGAAAATCATCCATGCCCTCGTCCAAATGTTCTCCAGAGTAGGCATTCCAGAGGAGATCCTGACAGACCAGGGAACTAACTTCACCTCACGGTTAATGGGGCAACTATACCAGCAGCTGGGTATCAACGCCATCAAGACGACCCCATACCACCCTCAGACAGATGGTCTGGTGGAGCGTTTTAATCAAACCCTTAAGAACATGCTACGTAAGTTTGTTGCCGACACAGGACGGGATTGGGACAAGTGGCTGCCTTTTGTGCTTTTTGCCTACAGAGAAGTACCTCAAGCCTCAACTGGGTTCTCACCATTCGAACTGCTCTATGGATGGCAAGTGCAGGGACCATTGGACCTACTGAGAAGAGGGTGGGAAGACCCTGCATCCAGAACGGAGGAGAAAGGCATAGTGCAGTATGTTCTAGAGATGAGAGATCGACTTGAGCGGTACAGGGAGCTGGCCAAAGAGAACCTGCAAGAGGCACAAAAAGCTCAAAAACGATGGTATGACCAGCATGCAAGACTTCGACAGTTCCAGCCGGGGCAGAAAGTTCTACTCCTATTGCCAACATCATCGAATAAGCTGTTGGCCAAGTGGCAAGGGCCATATACCGTGGTCCGCAAGATGGGGCCAGTGACCTATGAGATCCACCACCCTGACAAAGGGAAAGCTAAACAAACTTACCACATAAACCTGTTGAAGGAGTGGAGAGAGTCGACCGGTAAGGCAACAGAGACGTCACTTCTGGTACGGAAGTTGGAGGATGTGGAGGATGAAGGTTCAGAGGCAGAAGCTCAGAGACAGACGTCAGTGGTGAGCTTGGATCACCTAGATGACGTGAAAAAGGAAGAGCTACAGCAGCTGGTGAACCAATTTCCTGCTTTGTTCCGCCAGAGACCTGGTCGGACTGAAATGTGTCAACACACCATACACCTGACAGACCCAGCACCCTCAAGACAGCGGCCTTACCGTGTTCCTGAAAGGTTGGTGGAACCTCTAAAGGAAGAGATCAAGATGATGAAGGAACTAGGAGTAATAGAGCCCTCGGTGAGTGAATGGAGTAGTCCCATGGTCATAGTTCCAAAGAAGGATGGGACACTGCGTGTCTGCATCGACTTTCGCAGGCTGAATGCGCAATCAAAGTTTGATGCCTACCCAATGCCACGAGTGGATGATTTGTTGGAGAAAATTGGACAGGCTCAGTTTATCACCACCTTGGATCTGTGCAAGGGCTACTGGCAGGTGCCCCTCGATCCAGCCTCCAGACCATACACAGCGTTCCGGACCCCACTGGGGTTATACCAGTTTACTGTCCTTCCGTTTGGCCTGCATGGGGCACCTGCCACATTCCAGAGGTTAATGGATCGAGTCCTCCAGGGCTGCGAGGAATGGTCTGCTGCTTATTTGGACGATGTGGTGATCCACAGTAACTCCTGGCCTGAGCATCTTCAGCATGTGCGACAAACCTTGGAGAAGATACAAGCAGCTGGGTTGACACTGAATGTAAATAAATGTGAGTGGGCGCGTCAAGAAGCTGGATACCTTGGATACCACCTAGGCAATGGCCAGCTGCGACCACAGGTGGACAAGGTGGAGGCAATTCGGCGGAGCCCAAGACCCAGAACAAAGAAGGAGGTGAGGTCTTTCCTAGGGTTAGTGGGCTGGTACAGAAGATTTGTGCCAAACTTTGCCTCAATTGCAGTACCCTTGACGGACTTACTGAGTAAGTCAGTAAGCAATCCAGTTCCTTGGTCTGAGGATTGTGAGACAGCATTTAACACTCTGAAAGAAAAGATGTGTTGCAGCCCAGTCCTACAGAGTCCAAATTTCTCAAAACGGTTCCTTGTACAAGTGGATGCTTCAGCTACAGGAATTGGTGCAGTGTTGGCACAAGGAAGTTCAGGAGAAGAAAAGCCAGTTGTTTACCTTAGTCGCAAGCTGTTGCCCAGGGAAACCCGATACTCTACGATAGAGAAGGAATGTCTTGCCATCAAGTGGGCCCTTGACAGCTTACAGTACTACCTCCTTGGACGAGAATTCGATCTGGAAACTGACCACAGAGCATTGACCTGGATCCAGTCAATGAAAGATCATAATGCCAGAGTTACAAGATGGTACCTGTCCTTGCAACCGTACAACTTCAAGATACGACATCGCCCTGGCAAACAAAATGTGGTCGCCGACTACCTGTCCCGGTTCCCCGTCAGTGCGTCGCTTGGAGAGGGGGAAGGTAATGTGACAAAGCTGACCTAATTGTCACTGCTGGGCAACACTGGCACACACACGCACACACCTACACTTAAGCAGAAATACTTACCTTTGTAATAACTCACGCTCATTTCCCTCCTGGTGTTCCGCCGTCGGCAGCGCGGGTGCACACGCACTCCCGATGGCACATATGTGTTGGACATTATTTCATTTTCCCCCTCCACATCCGTCAATATTCATAACCCCGGACATTTCACACACTCACACTGCACGTTGTTTGATGTCGTCTTGTCTAATCGGTGTTTGTTATGTTGAATTGGGCGTGCGATGGTCGGTGTTCCGGTGTGAGACGCTGCCAAACAGAGCGATAGAGCGGCGATCACTTATGACGGCGCCGCGCTGCCGCAGCGCACCGGAAACCAGCCAAACCATTGTTTTATATTAGTAGGGGGTACCTTGTTTTTGCGTGTATATAAATTAAATGGTTGAATGTAGTATTTTTGTGTTTAATGTTTTATTTGTTGATTTATGTGTTTTGAGTTTGTGTTTAGTATTAATTAATTGTGTAAAAGTAGAAATGCCTGAAGTAGTGGGGTTTTTACCATCTGTTATTACCTGTTTGAAAAGTCCCATTTGAAGGGGGTGGAGTCTGTCCTATATAAGGGCAGGCCAGAATAAAACTTATCACTTGTTTACCAAGTCGGAGCGAGAGAGCAACTGTGGTGCCTCAAGCGATCTTTTTGTAATGGCTGTATATTGTGGATACTTACCTGTATATTGACTTTTTTCATTTGGATTATTCCCTCTTTATTTTTCTGTTTGTTGTTTCTTTGGTACTTTGTTCACCTATATATATATTTTTTTCACCATTGGACTGTGTATATTTTTTTGGCACTGTAAATAAATTGCACTTGCACATAAGTGCTATTGCGGGCTGAGCCATCATTTAACATCTTTTACGGACATTCACAACGTCCCCAAGCGAGTGGTGGTTCTCGTTTTATCACACTCTGCATTGTAAAGATGAATTTTGTTGATATTTTTAATTTGCTTGATAACAGCCCAATGTCTTATTATAATTGACTGATAAAATATACAAATTTTACTCAAATGATAATGCACACTTTTAGAAAAATAAAAAAGGGTTTTAAGGTAAAAATTACCATAAAAGTTAAAAATAAATTTTAAACTCATTGGAAAATATTAATTTCTGCTAAATAATGTGACAGTGGGGTAAGCAAAATAATGTTATTTCAAACACAAAAAAGATTATTTAGCTTGTTCCAAATAAGTTTGACTTGGTTTTTTTTCTGAAAACGAGAAATAATTTTCAGTCGTCTAGAAAATCCTTTCTTGATTTAAGTATTTTTAGATATTTTGGCTGTATTTAACCTCCTTTCTCATGTTTGATTAAACATGTTTAATGAAAGTAAAAAAATTTGTTTTAATTATTAACTTTCGTGTTGGCGTTCTTTATTTTAAAAGTAATCTCTATGGTGTTGGGCATTTCCTTCTTTCTTTTTTTGTTCTTGGACATGTCCGGTGCATCGTCTCCGCCGGGTCCCAAGGCCGCTTCATCTGGCCACAGCTCACAGAACGGCTTTAGAGAGCCAAGGACAGCGGAGGAAACAGACCTGATCGAGTGGAGCGACGGTCAGGAGCTCTCCGTGCTGGGCTTGTTGGAAGAGCCTCCTGTTCGGACTCACACCTCCAACACATGATGGGCTCTGTTCCTGTAATGGGACTGAATGCATTCACACTTCGGGTGTGATGATCAGCGATTATAGGTTTGTATTACTCCAAAATGGAAGCAAATAATAAGAAAATAATTTGAATTCTAGTTTTAGGACCATCACAATTTTTCATGGTAGTGTAAAAAAAACAAAAATTTATAAATTATATTATATTACAATGTATTTAAAATTATATTACAATGTATTTATATGTCATCATGGAGGTATTAACTGCACTGTAATTAAAGAGCCACATAGATGGGAAATCAAAAATGACCTGTATTACAGTGTATGATGTAGCTGTCCATCAGTGTAAACAATGTGCAAAGTAATTAAACCAAAAAGTACACAACTTATAAAGTTATTGGCTTCTAAAGTAAGGAGTCGACTCTGAATCGCTGAAACGAGTCGATATAGATTTCAAATCTTTTGCCCATCTCTATGTACGTCACTAGAACACTTTGCATAATAATCTCCGCCTACCGTCTTGGGAGAAACTGACCTCTGACCTGCCCCACCCCCCACACAGACGCTCTGTTAGGTGTGAGAGCATCATGTCGAGGAGACAGTGTGTTTTTAATTGTAAAGGCGAGTTTGTTTTATTTTCACTGTCAAAGAATGAAGATCAGAAGAACCAATGGCTAAAATTCATTTTCACCACAATACCAGAGCAGTACAACAAATCCCTTTTGTTGTGTTCACAACATTTCACTGATGACTGCTTTTCTAATCTTGGTGAGTACAGCGGGATTTTTAAAGCGTTTGGCCATAAAAGAGGGTTCACTATCAACTTTATTTAGACCAACGAGCATCTCCGAATCACAACGCGAAGTATGATTATGAAGTTATGTGTCTGTTTTCTCCCGAGCGTCTTATCAGTATGTGTGCTGTCTGCAGCCTGTCTGCGCTGATCTTCATTTACAAACACGTCATTAAAATGAAGTGTAACTCAGTGAATACTCAAAGAAGAGACATGAGAGAGATATCTATAGAAAGCTTGACATGTCTACTTTAAAACTAAACAAGTGCTGCTAACAGATATTCTGTGATAAAGTAATCCATATAAAAACAACGCGATGTCTGTTTTTCACGTCTCCCTTCACTATATCTAATGTGACCAAGATTCAAATTCAAACTGAAGCGCGCGGCTTGAATACACACACACAGAAGAAAAAGCAGCGAGACTGTTCAAGTTTTTTATTTTACTGTTTGCTTCGCGATGAGAGGAATAAGACATAATTCACCCCAAACAGATGCTAACGCATAGTTTACCGTGAAGTTGTGTGCGGAACAACCAATCAAAGCTGACTATGTCAGTTGACCAATCAGAACACAGTATGCAATCGAAAGGTGGGGTTTAAGGAAACTGAATCTTTTGAACAGCTTCGCGCGAACCGTTTGGGGATCTCTGAGAATTGAGGTAATTTTAAAATGATATTTTGACAAAATGACAATGTTTTTTAACCTTGGATGGATTTAAACCTAATGTACATGACTTATAAACAGTGATAGGAAGCTTATAATTTTCATCTTAATGGCTCTTTAATTTGAGTAAATATAAATGTAAAAAAAAGTGTATTACATTACTGAGAATCACTACTGAGAATGAGAACTACAAAGAACAAGAGATATGTTTTATGCCATTTTGAAAATAATGTTACAATGCCATCATAAGTTTTAAAAAATAAGCATAATTTATATTGGTTATATTGGGAATGTTTTCATTAAAGATAAAATGATATAGATTCTCTTCTCTTCTTCCTTTCAAAAAATTCCTGTTATTTTTAATTGGAGTGTGAATTTAGACAGATGGTGGGGATTAATTCTAACTAGTTTCAACTTATTGTTTCTTGCACTGATTTCATTGCTTTATGCAGCTCACTGAATTATGAAAATGCATAATTTATTTCAGTTTTGCCTCAACTTAAGAGTTTCAACTCAACTTCCTCAAGTTTTCTGGCCATTATTATTGGCATTAGTGGTCTTTTGTATTGAGAATTAAAAATAAGGACAGAACCGGTGTTGATAAAGCTGATAAATAAGATTGGTAAAGCAGCTCTGTTAATAGTATAGTTGAGCCACTCCCAATCCGGTGTGAAGTCATCTTTACTGGGATCATTGTTTTGATAGGATTTGAACAGTAGTTATGCTACAGATGAGCTTGTGGTTTAATGGACACCAGCACATTAGTAAACAAGATTTAACTTAGTATAACAAATTAATTTTTAACATGGTACTATTTAAAAATGTATTTCTTTTTATCATATTTAACTTTGAAGAAATGCTGTTACAGAATGAAAGACAAACTGATTTAGTGATTTAGTGAGTTAATTATTTTAAACACTTTTTGACCTTTTGTACTATGTAAAATATTGCTTATGCATGCAAAGCTACAGTTTTGTTGTGGTATGTGGTATCCCATTATGAACAGTTTGTAACTCCATCTAGTTATCTACTGTAAATGATCTGGGTATGAAGCCAGAAATATTTATTATTTAAACAGTTTAAAAAGTCTACTGAAAGCACTGGTGTTTAATTTGTTTCCACAAACTATTAAAATGAGTTTTGGTAAAAATAAATAAATAAAAGGCTTGGTAAGCAGTGGCTTTTCCGTCGTTCTGTCAACCTGTTAAGATACTATTAATACGTTCAGCACCAAAATACCAAAAATATATAAAAAATATAAGTACATTTTCTGCACTTATTTAAAGAGGCTTAAATGTAAACAGCCACTGCTATGATTGGGTAACATTTTTGTGTATGGAATCAATGCTACAAGTTTTTTACTACTGTTTTTACTTCTACTACTGCCAAGATAAACTATCCATGACAATATGCATATTAAGATCTACTCCTATTATGTAAAAATTCGCAGCTCTGGGCATTGTAGCCGATCACAAACATCTTTTTTAGAAAATATGTTTTTTATGAATTTGTCCCACAGCCTAGCATTGCCACAAGCGTTGCAGAATAAATTTATTGCTTTAAATCGTGATTTGTAGTTTCTAATATAGCACATTGATTATATTAGGTTAGGGCTGAAATGATTAGTCGACATTATCAACAAATATTTTTGTTGTCGAGTAGTTGTTTGATTTTTATTTGACCTAATTTAGAGCCTGCAATAATGTGGTTTGACCAGTGTGGCGCTGTAGCGCAATACTGTAATTCAGCTCTCCTCGATGCAATTCAAGAGAAGAAGAGAAACAGCACTCAGCGCTGCTTTAGAGAAATGCACAGGGGGCAAGGAAATCGACCGGAAGTTGAAGTCGGGTGGGGGCTGCCATCTTTTAGCAGAACTTCACTTGCGTTAGCATTCCCATTGACTCCCATTCATTTTGGCGTCACTTTGACAGCGAATAACTTTACATCTGAAGCGTTTAAAGACTACGTTTGTCCATTATTTATTTCTAAAGATACACGACAAAGTATAAAGGGCTCCATTACCTTCTATGTTACATTATGGCCCCGTATAAACAGTTTTTGTAAAAAAATAGGCTAACGATTGCGTCATAACCACTCGGCTCTCTGTCGCATTACCGTACAGACAGGTGGAGAAGCTCGCAGGCAATTAACTTAATATGGCGTACTGGCGTTACATTTTAAAATACTATACAAAATAATTAATCAGAATACTTACTCTTGCTCACTCACGACAAAGAACTCCCCGCTCAAGCTCACCGTCTCTGCAAGATTAACGATGGCAGTTTGCACGCACAGCTACTAGAAGATTTACATCTGTCAGACAGGTTGCTGACGTCGTCAAGCTTCGTTTGAGTCTGCGCGTCAGAAACAGAAGTGCTAAAAAACGCTAAAACTGGGCTTCATTTGTCTCAGTTGAGTTCCAATGGGGTCGCTGTGTCCATTTCTTTTCCTGTCTATGGAAATGCACCCGAGCCAAACTAAATGCCGTTTGGATATGAAAATATATGACGCTCGCTTTCCTCTCAATAACGAAATAAACAACAACAAAAAACGAAGCATGTCAATAGTATTTTATGCAATACCTTAAATCAAGCAGCTTTACGTATTAAACATTATTATTCATATTATTATTAAATATTTGATTAAAGTGATAGTTTGGTTTGCAGAGATCAAAGCTAAATCTAGCTCAGGACTGATTTGATTATCATAACCCAGTAAGGTATTTTAAGAGAGATTACCAGTCAAAAGCTTTTGAATGGTAACGTACATTTTTTTTTCTTTTTTTAAAGAAGACTCTTCTGCTTAACAAGCCTGAATTTATGTGATCCAAAATACATCAAAAGCAGTAATATTTTGCAATATTTTTTACAATTTTAAATAACTGCTTTCTATTTAAATTTATTTTAAAATGTGATTTATTCCTGTGATAAATTCCTGAATTTTCTCCAGTCTTCAGTGTCACATGATGCTTCAGAAATCATTCTAATATGCTGATTTGCTGCTTAAGAAACATTTATTATTATTATTATTATTATTATTATTATTATTATTATTATTATTATTATTATCAATATTTAAAACAGTTGAGTACATTTTTTTCAGGATTCTTTGAATATAAAGATCCAGAGATCAGAATTTATCTGAAATAAAAAGCTTTTGTAACATTATACGCAATATAATTTTTTTTTTTTTTTTATTGGGGTGGTGGGGATTATTGTTCAGATAAATGCTGATCTTCTGAACTTTCTATTCATCAAAGAAACCTGAAAAAATTACATTCAGCTGTTTTCAACATGATGATAATAATAATAATAATAATAATAATAATAATAATAAATGTTTTTTGGAGCAGCAAATCAGTATATTAGAATGATTTCTGAAGGATTATGTGACTGGAGTAATGATGCTAAAAAATTCAGCCTTGAAATCACAGGAATAAATTACATTTTAAAATATATTTAAATAAAAAAAAAAGTTATTTTAAATAGTAATTTTTTTAATGTGTTTGCTGTACTTTGGATCACATACATGCAAAAGATACTTCTTTAAAAACAATGTTACTGTTCAAAAATGTTTGACTGGTAGTGTATATTATGAATAAAATGGTTTATCCAAACATATTACAGTATTACTAATTGCAAGAGTTGAATAATCAAATTCTATTGATTAATCAGTGAAATAATCGACGATTAGTCGATTAATCATTCTAATAATCTTTAGAATAATCGATTATCAAAATAATCGTGTGTTGCAGCCCTATATTAGATGTTTGGTTTGTTAGGAGGACAATATTTTTTCAAGATACAACTATTTGAAAATCTGGAATCTGCAAAAAAAAAAAAAAAAAATCTAAATATTGAGAAAATCATCTTTAAAGTTGTCCAAATAAAGTTCTTAGCAATGCATATTACTAGTTTATATATATATATATATATATATATATATATATATATATATATATATATATATATATATATATATATATACAGTAGGAAATCTATAAAATATCTTAATTGAACATGAACATGTTGACCTAATGAAATAGTGTAAGGAGATTAACCACATCTTACCCTTGGATAAATATCCCAGCATTCATGAGGGCGAGTCATTCTTACTTTTATTGAATATATGCATAAAGCTGAATTTCTTTGTTGTGCTGGTTTTTCACCCTGGAGGATGGGTGCTCTTGTAGACACCTGCTACACCTTCAGTTACAGAACATACAATCATACTGACCTGTCACTTTCAAAACAGTTCTGGAGCAACAGAGGTTCGCATTCAGTGTTGTAGTAGTAAACAGCTGGTTTTAGTTATTTTGACTCTTGATATGATGGCGTTTACCTCAGGGATGCAGCGTCATAAATTGTACTCTGCCCAGTCTATTCCAACTCATGTGACTGTTCTGAGGAAAGACCTCGAGTGTGGGTAAAATGAAAATATTTCTTATTTCTGCTTTTACATAGTTGGTTACACAAACAATCTCGATTTACATTGAGTGCAACAATTAAAGGGATAGTTCACCCAAAAAGGAACATTATGTCATTAATGACTCACCCTCATGTCTTTCCAAACCCATAATACCTCCATTTATCTCCAGAACACAGTTTAAGATATTTTAGATTAAGTTTGAGAGCTCTCAGTCTCTCCATTGAAGCTGTGTGTACGGTCTACTGTCCATGTCCAGAAAGGTAAGAAAAACATCATCAAAGTAGTCCATGTGACATCAGAGGGTCAGTTAGAATATTTTGAAGCATCGAAAATAAATTTTGGTCCAAACAAACAAAAAAAAACGACTTTATTCAGCATTGTCTTCTCTTCCGTGTCTGTTGTGAGCATGTTCACTGCAGTGTAGTGATATCCGGTTCGCAAATGAATCATTTGTTTTAACCAGTTCTTCTTGAACCAGTTCACTGATTCGAACTGAATCGTTTGAAACAGTTTGCATCTCCAATACGCATTAATCCACCTAGTCCACATGAACAATGAGCCGAGCCAGATAACGAACAAAAGATTGACTCGTTCTCGAGTCAAGAACCGTTACTGTCAGACACGTCCAATTCGAGAACCGAGGAGCTGATGATACTGCGCATGTGTGATTCAGCGTGAAGCAAACCGACACACAGAGCGTCTGAACTGAACTGATTCTGTGCTAAATGTTATGAGCGCAGGTAAACCGAAGGCTTGAATCAAGGGCAATCATCGCAAATGATGCCATTACGTTGAGCGCAAAAGAACCGATGAACCATTTTCTTCAACCGGTTTATTGACTCGAACTGTCCGAAAGATCTACTGGGGATCCGAAAACCAATGCAACTGGTTCTTGACTTGAGAACGAGTCAGTCTTTTGTTCATTATCTGGCTCTGGTTAAATCGAATGATTCGTTCATGAACCTGACATCACTACACTTGAACGCGCTCACAACAGACCCAGAAGAGAAGAGAATGCTGAATAAAGTCGTAGTTTTTGTTATTTTTGGACCAAAATGTATTTTCGATGCTTCAACAAATTCTAACTGACCCTGGGCAGGTCATTGTTTTGTTGGGTGTAACACACAGCTGTATGTAAATGGGAAAGGCCTTATCATAGGATACTACATCATAAAAACAACACTTGGCAGGCACCTGCCTCATCCTCCAACACACACATAACATTAGGTTGGAAAACAAGATGCTGGGACATATACTAAACTGTACCTGCAAAGGCAAAGTGAGAATTATGGATCTGGACCTGTTATGTTTTATGTTGACTTCATAATGTAAGTAGCTACAATATAAAAATTGTATCTCTCTGTTTCAAAAATCAAATGAGCTTCCTCATTTTGCCTTAAATGTCTCATTAGTCTTTGGAAAAGGACTTTAAATTGGGAGAAATCAAATTTCATTTCTGTCTTTGTGTTCCAAAATGCTTCATTTTTAGGTCATTTTTAAGTATAATTAATCCATAAGCCAGGTTCCTGATGATGATGCATTAGAGCAAGATTCAGATAAAATATTTTGGCTTTGGTCACAATTTATTTTAAGGTCCAGTTCTCACGATTAACTAATAGTGTTCGAGCCCCCAATAAGAACAGAAAGCCAAAATAATTTACCATTAAAGGAACACTCCGACTTTTTAGGACTTTAGCTTATTCACAGTATCCCCCAGAGTTAGATAAGTCCATACATACCTTTTTCATTTCAAGTGTTATTAGACGCACCCACCACTAGCCTAGCTTAGCACAGAGACTGGATGTAAATGGATAATGGTAGCATAGTTATCCCAATAAATGACAAAATAATGCAAACATTTTCCTATTTACATGTTGTGATCTGTATAGTCACAGCGTGTACAAATAACAAGTCATTTTTAATCATATGAATACTGGGAACTATATTCTCACTAGGCGTAGGAGCACAGCTAACGTTACTTGGGCGGAGTGGCTACTTGGGCGGAGTGATTCGCGCAGCACACGAGACGCCCTATTGATGGTTCTGTCAACAAAACAAACGTGACTAACTAGCTAGACGTGACTCGTGATCATGGCTGACTTTGAGCAATTGTCAGAACAAGTAGCCATCGATTCAACAGGTCAGCGATTTTGGTTAGAATTCTATGAAACATCATAATATTACCTGGTCTCCCCTGTTTATTGTCGCAGCTCTTTACAATACAGCGAACACCCATGATTGTACACTATAAATTTACTATCTAGTAATTGCTGACTCTATTACTCCAACTCTGAGCGAACACTCTGCTCCTCACCACGGCGCGTCTCATGTGCTGCGCTTATCACTCCGCCCAAGTAGCCACTCCGCCCAAGTAACGTTAACTGTGCTCCTACGCCTAGTGAGAATATAGTTCCCAGTATTCATACGATTAAAAATGGTCTCTATCTCATATAGCCTTGTTATTTGTACACTCTGTGACTATACAGATCACAACATGTAAATAAGAAAATGTTTGCATTATTTTGTCAATTATTGGGATTACTGTGCTACCATTATCCATTTACATCCAGTCTTTGTGCTAAGCTAGGCTAACGGTGGGTGCGTCAAATAACACACAGAAGAACGCACAGAAATGAAAAAGGTATGTATGGACTTATCTAACTCTGGGGGATACTGTGAATAAGCTAAAGTCCCAAAAAGTCGGAGTGTTCCTTTAACCATCAGGACTGGATGGGCAGATGAACTTGTGTAAAGTACGAATAAACAGGCAAAATGTTATTCTTGTTAAAAGTGAGAATTGGTCCCTAAAGTGCAACCATAATTTTGTTTGCCAACATTGTACATTTTCACTTTGTTGTGAGGAAAGTGGAACATTAATCAAAGTGACATTTTCTGCTTGATTTTATTACTTTAGTGCTCAGAAACCCATCATCCCAAAGCCTACATTGTGATTTGTATTTCATACAATATATAACTTATGATCTAATGATTTATGTTTATTTTGTTTACTTTATAAATGATGTACTGTTTATGGAATGATGCCTGTTTGAAAAATAATGTGTTGAGTGGAAAATTCAATATACCTGTCTAAATGTCATAGAGGCTTATTGATATGTAACAAATCAACAAGAAGCTTAAATAGCACATGACGAAAACATTGTCAGAATGATTCAAATCACACTTTTTTTGTCAAACCGTTTGATATCTGGGTGGTAAATAAAAAATGGTTATGAAAAAAGCTAAATAATAAAAAACAAATACTTGTCCTCTAATTAAAACCACTATATCCTCATTAGAAAGTTTTAAAACGTACTGAAGGTTCAAAACAGTCGATAAAAAGAAATGCACAGTGCTCTCAAGACACATACCATAAACTGTATGACAATTTTATGAATATGTAGTTTCAATGTTTTTTTTTTTTTTGGTCCAAATTTAAATTTGAAATCAAATTAGCCTATCTGATGTGGTTAACAGAATGGAATACTTGTTTTAAAACTTGTTTAAACAGTACACTTCTGTCTCTCTACGATAAAAACACTACATCTACTGTAATTGGTCATACATTTCTCTCATGTCCATATCATGTAAAGTTCAGTTCAAGATTTAGCCATGAAGAAGGTGTTAGTCAGGATAGAGCAAGAACCCAGAGAAGGTGCTGTCATCCTCGCTGCTGGAGTAGACACCGTTCCAGTCTCTCAGCGTCTCTACCCACACCTGGTCTCCTACATCCAGCTTCAGGATCACTAGATTGGATGCCTGGTCAATGTCTTGACCCTGTAGGGTGTCTCTCGAACGTACCTTACGCACTCCATTCACCACCAGTGAAGCACGCAGGGGCTTGTTTCTTACCGTGATCTGGTAGGAGAACACATAAACTCCTGAATAGGTGCAATTGAACTTGCTTGTGACTGTGTCGTAATGGTTTTCTTCATTGTAGAAGACCTTGTCGAAGTGAACCGGAAATCCTGATTGGGGAAAAGACTTGCTTGGATATAAGCCGACGCTGAAAGCAGACCGTACTCTCGATCCACTTTGACCCATTGAGCCCTTCATTCCCTGTAGGCCTCGGTCTCCATGTTTCCCTTGGGGGCCACGGTCACCCTTCATTCCTCTCAGACCTCGCATGCCTTTGACTCCTGCTGGTCCCCGTGCTCCTGGTTCACCCTTTGCTCCGGGAACTCCTGGTTCCCCGCGTTCTCCAGCGTTTCCTGGAGTCCCGTGCATGCCGTGTTGCCCAGATGGACCAGGGTCTCCACGCACACCTGCAGGTCCAGGATCACCTGGCTCACCTTTCTGGCCCCCCTCTCCAAGTAAACCACACTCTCCTCTATCACCCTTTTCACCCTTATCACCAGTCATGCCTTGGGTTCCCGGTGGTCCATCTTTGCCTGGCTCTCCCTGGTCACCCTTTGACACATTCAAATTTGGATCTCCTTTTTCTCCTTTCGAACCTTTGAATCCTTGCAGTCCAGTTGCACCCTTCTCACCTTTAATACCCATCTCACCTGTTTAGTACAAATATACTGCATTTATTCATCTTTATTGGGTATAAAATTGGCAGGGACCTATTGGTTAACTGTGTTCACCTTTCATTCCAGCCTTTCCCTGGATGCCTGGAGATCCACTCAGTCCTATGTTTCCTTGATCACCTTTCTCTCCTGTTGAAAACAATAGGAAATCTCAAACATGCATGTTATCAAAAAGTTTACATTTAAAAATAATCGGGATAGTGTCCATATATAATCTCCTGCTCAAGAATGTACCTTTATCCCCTTTGGATCCTGAAAAGCCCTTTGGCCCTGTTGGGCCAGGTATACCTTTGGGTCCAGCTGCTCCTTTTTCTCCAGGTGGACCTACAATATGGCATTTAACAACATGACAGAAAACAGGTTTTCCCCATCATACCTACAGTAAATAACACTCTAAGGGCCAGGTTGTACCAAAGCAAACCCTGTTTTATAATTAAAAGTCTACTGTCTGGATTTACTAAAGACATGGAGTGAAACATTAGCGATGGAAAGGCATGAGCACACTTACTTTTGTGGCTGACCTTATAGAATACCCAGATAACAAAATAATTGATAAACAAACCATCAATAGCAACCAGCAAAGCCCTATAAATGGAAACACTAATAACCATGACAGTGACTTCAAGTGAAACAAACATTGGATTTAAACTCCTTTTATTTCTCAATAAAAACTTGTTTAGATGTCTTACAGAAAGCCATCTGGTTAGTAATAAGTGAATATGGTAAAGCTGTTTGTGAAGTTGTTTAATTCTCCTCTGCTGAGATCTTTTAATGTCTTTTATCTTTATTACAAGCATCCGATTATCATCATCTCTGCTTGTTTTGCGACCCTCCACTAATTGGCAATCTTCTTGGTAGTTTGCTTTGGTCAATATGGATATGAGCTCACTAAAACATCACTGATTCAATAATGAACAGACTTAAACTGAAAATTTAGTGTTTACTGTTGTCCTTTCAAATTATTACAGACTATTTTCCTGTTCAATACTGTAAAGTTGCTTTGACACAATCTGTATTGTTAAAAGCGCTATATAAATAAAGGTGACTGGACAAGAGCTGGTGGCATGAATCAGTAGATCACCCCCAGAACCTTCAACTCCCATCAGTCTCACCCTAATTTGGCACATTTAGTAAATCTGGCCCTGATTTATTATAAGAACATACAGAATGTATGACTTCACTCGGCTGACCTTGCAGTCCTATATCTCCTTTGAAGCCTTGTGGGCCTTTCTCTGGAGGGCAGCACTCACAGACGTTGAAGTAGCATTCATTGTAGTCTAGTGTGTAATTGTCTTTGGCCGTGGTGGAAGATGCGGTGGTGTCTGTGGGGTAGTCTATATAGCTGTCAGCAGGAACTGTAGTGCTCTCTGTGACATGTGCAGGGAAGCGCTCTCTTGTTTTGGTGAAGTCCACAATCCGTGCGGTGACCGTAGGCTTGCCTACATAAACAGTGGTTTGGACCAGCTCTCGAGGGGGTTTCTTGGTGTACTGGTACTTTGGCCTCTGAGTGGGCTTGAAGGTGTCACACGGGGTTATAAAGGTCAGTGCTATCACAGTTATGAAGAGAGCGTGTTCAACGATCATCCCCATTTTCTGTCTGTAGGGAAAGAGTGAATAAGATTTTAGAGGCCTGACTGGACCAAACATCACCTTGTAATTTGTTCAACCTTAATGCATAAGAAGTGGTGGAAGAAGGATTTGTTTAATTGAATTTTATATTCTCAGTTATACACTCAGGGGTGCTATTATGCATCTCCTGAATGGGTCTAGAATGTTCCGATCATGAACACAGACAGGGAAGACACAGAAATGAGTGATCTCATATGTAAGCATATGCATTATGAAAAATAATGTGATCATCAACACCAAAGTCCTTTCAGGCAAGTCGTGCCACTCGGCCGCCATCTTGGCAACGCGTCCGGGCAGCTATTTCAGACTAACAAGACCAGCTCCTATCTAAATGAATGGGCATAGAGTCAGAACTGCACTTTTACTGGTCACCGGGATATAAAAACTACATGTATAGAAACAGCAGTAAAATATAATAAAAATCGCTGAAAAAGGTTGATGACTTTGCCCCAAAATAAGGTTTAAAACACCCTTTTCCCCACAGGTTATACCTTTACTATGCATGCGCAAGGGTTCCTCAACTGTTCGCATACGTCAATGGAACCAGACGATAGGCTTAAATGTTTCCCGACTTGACTGTTTAAAAGCAGAGGATTGGCTTCCCAGCGGGAGGGGCGGGACATGTGCACACAACCGCTATCTTTGCCGTTACGGGTTTTCCTTATATAGTTGTATTGAGGATTGAGGAAGTGGCATGTCTCTTATAAATTGTCTCTGTCAACACTAAGCCCATATAAATGAGTACTGCCTGAATCTACTGAGTGAAATGTGGATCCAGGAAGAGGTAAAGGATTCTGCAAGCCATCAACTGCATCTTTGCTTTGGTCATTGTACTGAATATGATCCAGAGGTAGTATTTGATAAAAAAAATAAAAAAAAAATAAATTTCTAAGCTTTTTGCTTTGAATGTTGCAGGTTTATATAACCTACCTAATTGCTGATTAAAAAAGAATGATTGAAGCTAGAATAAAACAGATATTCAAATTCAGATATTCATACAACAAAATATTCCAGGGGCCATGAAATTTGAGTGAAAATCAACAAAAATGCTTGTGTTGGCTGGCAACGGGGAAAGTGTTGAATTCCATGCTAAATAAACATTAAAATTATTGATAAACTCATGTATAGATAAAGATATAGCGATATGTTAACAAACATTAAACGTACAGTATGGGATTTTTGGCCACCAGGGGTCACTCAATCAAAATAATAACATAAGACGTACTTTGATGACGTCGGGAAAGAGCGTAGGCTCATGGGAGTTGTTGTTCATATGAACATGCGCTCTGTCGCTCGCTATTATTCTTCACTCATTCTAACTTAGTATTTTGACAATCACGTCTTTTTGAACGGAGAGATATATGAATTATGAGACTCCTATCAAATCAATATTCCATCTACTTATTAGTAATACATGTTAAAAAAACGGTCGCCTTTCGTTAATAATTTTAATTACGTTTATACTATGATATCGAACAAGATAGTGAACTGCATTTGAAGCCACTTTATCCAGCTAGATATAGAACAAATTTAGATGTAATGCGTTTTACACAAGACATCATCGTTTCACAAAATATACGGATAGATACAGTTAGCTGAATGGATGCATACCTGTGTATCAGAATGCAAGCGAGTTCGGCATCTCTCTGTAGTTTCAGCTTGTCATGAAGCTCTCTCTATCTTGGAAATACAACTCCAATATTTCCCCGTGTCTTGTTTCTTATCTTGTCCCAAATCCTTCTCGGGTCATTTATTTCACCCGTGCGTTTGTGCTTCACAGAACGTGCAGGCAAAGCATAATCATGATCCATAACTAAGTTATTGATTGAGGTTTAAATACGAATATAAACAATATAAATATAAAATATAATAGTCTCGATCAAGGCTACTACTTTTTCTTCTTCGTCTCATCTTTGTTTCTGTTCACCTATGTATTTGGCGGTTCCGCAGGAAGTTAGATAAACTAGAGGGGTCAAAGTTTATATGACGTCATAGACGGGCGACAAAACGGAAATAAAGAAACGTGCCGTGTCTTCTAATTAAACTATAATTTTCTCCGAATTTGAAAGTTCGTGGAAACCGTCGGGATAATGTAAGTACACAACTAAAAAATATATATAATATAGATATAGTGATTTCTGCTATTTTTAAAGCAGAAAAAATTACATATTGCGCCTTTAAATGCCATTTGTGCTTGTGTCATGATGTGAACTCAAGAACCACGTGTGACATGCAAGAACCAATGAAGTTTGATGTTACTGGTTTGTAAAAATATTTGATTCTGTATACAATAATTTATAAATGTTTTAATTTGTTAATTTATCAGTCTATGCATCATATAGAGTGATTGTATCACTTCAGAAAACATTGATTACACCGCTACAGCCCAGTGGGCACCTTGGTATCAATTTGATGTAAAATATTAGTCAGGACTTGATCAAGATGCTGTAACATCATTTTAAATTCAGTTTAAACAGTTATTTCTTTCAGTGGTACTTGGGTAAAAAAGGGTAAGTGAATCTGACTCTGAAATTGGTTTAATATATGTGTAGGCCTTGTTTGACTTTCAGTTTACATCAAATTAATGTCATAAGTTTTTGATGTCAGGTTTATTTGCATATTTGACCTGTTTTTGAGGTCAATTTTGAAGTCACTTTGATGTCTTTTCAACATCAAAGATGTTTTGATCCCTTTTGTGTTACCTTTTAAAATGTCTTGAACACAAATTACACAAAAACTTAACCTTGAAAATGAAAATGAATCAAAAATGACCCAAACAGCAACAATTCTTAACACAACCTTTTTTTCCCAAAAGACCCAATTTAAAATTTCGGTTTTAAAATCAATTCCCTTAAATTTGCAATAAACAACATTTTAAGTTTGTCTTCACCATCATAAATGCCTTCAGGACACTTATACAGTATGAGTTTCATGGGATCATTTAATGGTACATTTGTAGTACATGATTCATAGTACAGTACGGCTTTTTAGATGTCTGTTTAAGAGCACTTTATCATTTCATTATCAGTTGTGTACAGCCATAGTGCGGGTAGATAATTTTCCTCTCTGAATCTGACAGTGATGCTTGATTCTAGAGCGTTCGCTGAGACCAGCTGACTGCAACAGCCTCAGTCAGGAAATCAGAGTCTCAATCCAATCTGTTTGGTGTCACTCCAAAAAAGCTTTTGTCCAAAAGAGCAGCGATAATCTCAGCAGCTCACTTCAGCCTCAGCTGTTTTCTGGAGGGAAATGGTTTATCTAATGAAGCTGCTTTTGAGGTAAAATGAAGGCTACTGGCAGCCAGCGACTGGCTAAGTTCTGTGTGAGTGTGTGTTCACAGAGACGGCTTCTTAAAACTAAGTGTCTTAAAAAGTAAAGATGTCAGTATAGCAAATGTTGTGTACTCTGGAAAAACTGTTAGAAAGCAGCATAGTGGCACACAAAAATGCATGCTGTGTGGACTAAATACAATGGCTCCAAATAAAGTAAACTTGCAGCCAAAAGATTTTAACAGCAAGATTTGTAATGTTCTTTTAAGAAGTCTCTTCTGCTCACCAAGCGTGCATTTTTTTAAATTAAATATTATTCAAAATAGATTTATATATTTATTTACTGTTTTCTATTTAAATATATATTAAAATGTATATAAATATATATAAAATTAAAATGCCACACTTTATATAAGGTGGCCTTCACTACTATGTGCTTACATTAAAAAAAATAAGTACAATGCACCTATTGTGGTCATATTGTATTGCGAAACACTTCTGCTGCTATTGAGGGTAAAGTTAGGGAAAGGTTTGGTGGTATGGGTAGGTTTCACAGTGGGTTAACAGTGTAAATATAAATGTAATCACAGATATAATTACATAGGTTTTTTTAAGAAATAGAAGTACAATGTAAAAACATGTATGCACACAATAAGTGCATTGTACCAAATGATTTGTTTAAATGCAAGTAAATAGTAGTTAAGGCCACCTTATATAAAGTAGGACCCTTTTTAAATTTAATAACCTAAATTTCCTACTTTCAAAAGTGTCAATGCTAATGTCATTTATTGTAAAGAAAGAGAGCAAAAGCTGCTGTACACCTCTCTCTCTCATCCCACCCAAGAACCTCTGGAATCAATGAAGCTGGAAAAAGCATAAAGAAAACTCAGTCTGTCTAATGTTTCAGACTGGAGCATAGGCTATAGACTGAGGTTTGCGGAGCACAGCAAGGCCGTCTGAAACATGAGAGGAAGGGCTGCTTTAGGAGGGTCATACTCCACCTTGACCTGCTGGTGTCACTCCACTATTCAAGACAAACCCAGCTATAGTGCTCACTTTACTCCTGCCCCTGTTCCCGAAGAGCCTTGTGGGAGCGAGACAGGGTAAACCATAGGACACGGAGCCGGTATCACAATACAGCCCCAGGGCCCCTGGTGCACTACTCCACACTCAGGAGCAACAGAGCGAGCAGAAATAGATGCTCTTGAGTTATAATGGTCTTCAGATCGAGAGGTTTAAAATTGCAAATGAAGAGACGAGCATTCATTTTATCAATGCATCATGTCATGAATGCATGGCATCTAAGCATGTTTGCTCCTGTTTGAGGGGATTTGAGGAGCATGGGGCTGGAGTGTCACCTGAGCTGGAGGAGTCTCTGGTAACGGCTGAGGCTGTGCTCTGCTGGTAAGCCTTTAATGGAGAGCACTGTGACCTTGTCAGGAATAGAGAGGCTTTTGGACTATTCACCTTTTGCTTTTTTCCCCTTCAAATTCCCAAGACAGACTAGAAGGCTTTTTGATTCACAGGGTTATAGAAAATGATGGTTGTGTAAAAAGCAAGGGAAAATAGAAAAAAAGTTTGTGCAATAACTGCTCACCGTTTGTCCTTTAAAAAAATATTGCATGAATATAAAGTCATTAAAGCATGTATAAATTAACAATTATAAAAGCACGTTTACAAATGTTTAATGAAAATGAAAAAGTACTTTATCAACCAAAATATATAAAAAAAGATTTTAGAATGATTTGGTTAAAATACATGATAAAATGTGAATACATAAAACACCCCAAACCATGCAAATTACATTCTGGCAAAAGCTCTTGGAAAATGGTATTCGCAATCTCCTTAATTCAGAAAACATTTACATTTTTGAAATTTTGCAAAAGCTTATTAAAATAATTTAGAAATGAACCTAGATTTACTAAAGCAGATGTATTCCTGGAGTAAAAAACTAATCATCAGGGTCCGTTTTATAAAAATTTAGATAATAAATTACTGATTAAATGATCTCTCCATTGATGTGTGGTTTGTTCAGAGGACAATATTTGTCTGAGATACAACTATTAGAAAATCTGGAATCTGAGGGAGCAAAGAAATCTAAATATTGAGAAAATGATCTTTAAAGTTGTTCAGATGAAGTTCTTAGCAATGAATATTACAAATCAAAAATTAAGTTATGATATATTTACGGTAGGAGATTTACTAAATATCTTCATGGAACATGATATTTACTTAATATCCTAATGATTTTTGGCTTAAAAGATAAATTTATAATTTTGACCCAAACAATATATTGTTGTCTATTTCTACATATATAACCCAGACACTTAAGACTGCTTTTGTGCTCCAAGGTCACAAATATTATGTATACAGATGAACTGCCAGTACATCCAGGAAAGATTATCTTATTTTGTTCTAGTCCAGTGCAGCTGAGAGATCAAGTCAATGAAAAGCATCAGTAAGTGTGTTTACCAGACAGCAGGCTCGTCTCGTGTCCGTGTCTTCAGCCTTGTCCCTCGGATCGAGCTCAAACACTGACGACTGAAGGCAGCAGATATGTGTCTGGATGTCTTCCGCTCGTGGAGTTTAGAGTAGAGCAGGGGGGTGTACTACGGTTCTGGCCCAGTGCTTCACAGTTACAGTCACCCAGACTGAACCATTACCAGAACTGACCCAGAAACCTGACCCAAGCCCACAAAACACTGTGCACTCTATTCACCTGCTCGTGCTTCTCTTTCCCTCTTTCTCACTTTCCCCCAGACTCTCTGCCATTTCTACTAGCTCTGTGGGGAACAGGTGAACGGTTGCCAGTTCCACTTAGAATCATTTATAAGATCCTCATACTTGTTTTAAAGACCTTCCACAATCTACCTCCTGTGTATTTGACTAAATTCACTGTTTCTGTTAATAGTGACAAGGATACACAACACTTCCAAATCTCCTAAGAAAGACCTTTTGGCCTCATAAATATCATCAAAAACTTTTCCATGATATTTTTCTGTGCAATGCTTCATATTTCTCCACTAGAGGGAAGTGTGTTTTCATTCCATGAATCCTTGTGAGGATGAGTATACACTTAAAGGGGGGGTGAAATGCTATTTCATGCATACTGAGTTTTTTACACTGTTAAAGAGTTGGATTCCCATGCTAAACATGGACAAAGTTTCAAAAATTAAGTTGTACGTTTGAAGGAGTACTTCTGTTCCAAAAATACTCCTTCCAGTTTGTCACAAGTTTCGGAAAGTTTTTTTCGAGTATGGCTCTGTGTGACGTTAGATGGAGCGGAATTTCCTTATATGGGTCCTGAGGCACTTCTGCCGGAAGAGCGCGCGCTCCCGTATAGCAGAGCACTGAGAGCACAACAGACTTCACTGATCAAAGCAAGAGCATCGCGAAATGTCACAAAAGGAGTGTGTTTTTGGTTGCCAGGACAAGACAACCCTGCACAGATTACCAAAAGAAACAGCATTAAGGGACCAGTGGATGGAGTTTATTTTTACAGAATATCAACGGAGTCGTGCCAGTGTTTGTGTTTGTTCCCTGCATTTCGAAGATGCTTGTTTTACAAACAAGGCCCAGTTTGACGACGGATTTTCGTATCGTTTATTTCTTAAGGATGATGCAATCCCAAGGAAAAAGGGTCACGATCGTGTGTTGGAACCACAGGCGGTGAGTAAAACTGCTTCAAATATCTCTGCCTCCTTGTTAGTGCGCCCCCTCCCATGCCGGAGACCCGGGTTCGAGCCCCGCTCGGAGCGAGTCGTTGCTGCTGCTGCTCTCTTTCAGTTTCAGCCTCGGGATCTGATTCTGGATTATAAATATACGCTGAATCTGACTGTTAGTCATGGTTTGTTTTGGTTGGTTTTTTCCTCACGGTGTCACAGCTTCCAAACGCTCTCAAAGAAAAAGCATACTGCCGCTCGTGATTCTTTAGCTCCCCCCACACGTCATGCCTCCAGTCGGTCGTGTTTTTCCGGGAAAAATCGGTACAGACTATCTTTCTCTTATGAATATAATAAAACTAAAGACTTTTTGGAGTTATGAAGGATGCAGTACTACTCTATAGGTACTCAAGATTAACAGGATATTGAGTGAAAACGAGCATTTCACCACCCATTTAAGGGTGTATATATATATATATATATATATATATATATATATATATATATATATATATATATATTCTTTCCTTGAGTGTTTATTTAGATGTAGTTACAAATCAGTGAACAGCTAATGACTGTTGAACAAATGACTGACTTAACTGGCTGAACTTGAGCCAATGGATTGATGCTTTGGTTTGCATTGATTGATTGATTGCATTTTCCTAAGAATTTAATTAAAAGATACACAGAGCTACATAAAGGTAACCAAAATTTGTGTATGAAAATAATTCTATACTAATGACACAAAATGATGTAAATTGGCATTGATTATATAGTGATAAAATCATTTGCAGACCTTTTCTGCAGTTATCTTATATGTTTTCAAACGGTGGTAGTCCTAAATGTCTTAAAGGGGTCATATGATGTGATTTCAGTTTTTCCTTTTTTTTTGGAGTGTTACAAGCTCTCGGTGCATAAAGAACATCAGTAAAGTTACAAAGACTAAAGTATCAAGTCAAGTCACTTTTATTTATGGAGCGCTTTAAACAAAAAATATTGTGTCAAAGCAACTGAACAACAGTCATTAGGGAAACAATGTGTCAATAATGCAAAATGACAGTTAAAGGCAGTTCATCATTGAATTCAGTGATGTCATCTCTGTTCAGTTTAAATAATATCTGTGCAATCATTTGCAATCAAGTCAATGATATTACTGTAAATGAAGTGACCCCAACTAAGCAAGCCAGAGGTGACAGTGGCAAGGAACCGAAACTCCATCGGTGACAGAATGGAGAAAAAAACCTTGGGAGAAACCAGGCTCAGTTCGGGGGCCAGTTCTCCTCTGACCAGACGAAACCAGCAATTCCAGTCTGCAGCAAAATCAGATTGTGCAGAATAATCATCTGTTTCCTGTGGCCTTGTCCTGGTGGTCGTCTGAGACCAGGTCTTTACTGGGGATCTGTATCTGGGGCTCTAGTTGTCCTGGTCTCCATTGTCTTTCAGGGATGTAGAGGTCCTTTCTAGGTGCTGATCCACCATCTGGTCTGGATATGTACTGTATCCGGGTGACTGCAGTGACCCTCTGATCTGGATACTGACTGTATCTGGTGGCTACGGTGACCTCGGAATAAGAGAGAAACAGACTGATATTTGTAATGGCCGGGATACAGGAACACACGGAGAGAGATCCAAATTCGGGTATGTCATTTATTAGGGGTAATCCAAAGCGTAAACAGTCCATGCAGGGGTCAAAACCAAAGAATCAATCCAGACAACATAAACCAACAAGGACACAAGGCAAGAACAAGACTCGAAACGGATGTGATAATCAAACAAGGACTCCGTGCCACATACTAAGACAGACCGGGTATAAATACACAGGGAGATGACAAACTCTAAAGGGGAATTGACTGAGTGCAATGATTAATGATTAGTGACAGCTGAGTGCAATGCGAAGACAGAAATAGTGGGGAATGTGGTTCAGGAAGTGACAGACACCGTGGGGAAGGAGGACATCTAGTGGTTACTCAGGGAACACAAACCAGACACTGTGACAATACCCCCTCACTACGGAACGCCTACCAGATGCTCCAAGACATGACTGACAAAACAAGACCAGGAGGGAGGTGGACAGGTGGAGGCTCAGGGGGAGGGCCAGAGGGCCAGATAAAAAAAATATATATTTATGGGGAAACCAGAGACAAGAGGAACATGTAAGGCGGGGAACAGAGACCAGCAGTGCAACACAAAACAGGGAGAACAGGAGGGAGGTGGACCGGCGGAGGATCAGGGGCAGGGACAGAGGGCCAGGCTCACAGAGGGGAACAGGGACAGATGTGAACAAACAACCAAAAAAACAACAACAACACAATAGGAGATCAGGGTGGGTCAGGGCGTTCAGGAACCCAGGACAGCGCCGACCGGGCAGGACCCCAAGGCGGAGCAGAAGACCACCATATCCGTGTGGTCGGGACATAAGCCCCCCAGGGCGAAGCAGAAGACCACCACATCTGTGTGGTCGAGACCGAAGCCCAACGGGGGCGGCGCAGAAGACCACCACAGTGGAATCGGACTGGCAGGAGAGCAATTCTGGTTGGGCAAGTCTGAAACAAAGAACATGAACAAGTTAAGGGTAGCCTCTGTGGCCACGACAGGATCAGTGGGGCGCTCAGAGAGTTTGACTGATACGTGACGAGGCTCTGGAAGTTCCACAGAGGCGAGGAAAGACTCTGGTAGATCAGCTGAGACATGACGAGGCTCTGGAAGTTCCACAGAGGCATGGAGAGACTCTGGTAATCCAGCTGAGACGAGGAGAGGCTCCAGTAGTTCAGGAGACATGGAGAGGCTCTGGTAATCCCATGGTGTTTAGACTGGATTCCAGAAGATCAATGCTGACTTGACTCTGCTCCTGAAGATCATTGGTGCCCTGACTCTGCTCATTAAGATCATTGGTGACTTGCATTTGTTCATGGAGATCATTGGTGACTTGCATTTGTTCATGAAGATCACTGGTGACTTGCATTTGTTCATGAAGATCATTGGTGACTTGCATTTGTTCATGAAGGTCAATGGTGACTTGCCTTTGATCATGAAGATCAATGGTGACTTTAATTCTCCCATGAAGAACCCCGGTGACTTGACTCTGTCCTTGAAGATCACCAGTGACTTGACTTGACTCTGGAAGGTCAACGTTGACTAGCCCTGACTCTGGAGGGTCAACGTTGACTAGCCCTGACTCTGGAGGGTCAACGGTGACTAGCCCTGACTCTGGAGGGTCAACGGTGACTAGTTCTGTCTCTGCAAGGTCAATGGTGACTAACCCTGACTCTGGAGGGTCCATGAGCACCTAACTCGACTCTGGAGGGTCAACCGGAACCTGACTCGACTCTGGAGGGTCAACCAGAACCTGACTCGACTCTGGAGGGTCAACCGCAACGTGACCCGACTCTAGAGGGTCAACTGGAACCTGACTCGACTCTGGAGGGTCCACTGGAACCTGACTCGACTCTGGAGGGTCAACTGTAACCTGACTCGACTCTGGAGGGACAACCGGAAACTGACTCAACTCTGGAGGGTCAACTGTAACCTGACTCGACTCTGGAGGGTCAACTGGAACCTGACTCGACTCTGGAGGGACAACAGGAAACTGACTCAACTCTGGAGGGTCAACAGGAACCTGACTCGACTCTGGAGGGTCCACGGGAACCTGACTCAACTCTGGAAGGTCAGCTGTGGCTGTCATCCTGTTCAGAGGCGTTGGGCAAGCAGCCATCTTCTGCCATGACTCTGGACTGGTGGCCATTTTGGGCAGTGGCACTGGACCGGCGGCCATCCTGGGCAGTGGCGCTGGGCTTGCGGCCATCTTGTGCTGTGGCACTGAGCTGGCAGCCATCTTGCCTCATGGTGCTGGGGTGGCGGGCATCTTATGCAATGGCGCTGGGCTTGCGGCCATTCTGGGCAGTGGCGCTGGGTCAACGGCCATTCTGGGCAGTGGCGCTGGGCTGGCGGCCATCCTGGGCAGTGGCGCTGGGCTGATGACCACCTTGTGCTGTGACCCTGGGCTGGCAGACTTCTTGTGCAGTGGCGCTGGGCTGGCGGTCATCCCACCGGAAGCGACAGGAGTGGCTGGGGCATACCTCGGAAGCCAATGCTGCAAGTGGCACACAAATTCCCAGAACTCAAATGTGTCCAAATGAGCCATTTCCTCTTGAGGAACCGGGTCATCCAGCCCGCTATTAAAATAGTCCTTTAGGGCCACATCATTATATCCCATGCCCTCGGCCAGGGACCAGAACACCTGTGCCATGGCACCCACCTCATTGCCCTCTTGGCGGAGGGCGGTCAACTTTAAATATTTAGCTCTCCGCTCCACCATCCTGGCTGGGGAACGGGAAACATCAACACCGCTGAGTGCAATGCGAAGACAGAAATAGTGGGGAATGTGGTTCAGGAAGTGACAGAGACCGTGGGGAAGGAGGACATCTAGTGGTTACCCAGGGAACACAAACCAGACACTGTGACAATATTAGCGTAGATGCCATTCTTCTAATGATGTAGCAAGCACATCAGGTGTTATGGGAAGTGTTCCCGGTTCCGGTTTACCTAATTAATGCAGCCTAAAAAAAGGATTTGGATATTTGAAGTATATTGGTGTGTTATGTGTAAGCCAGGTTAAAGAGATGGGTCTCTAATCTAGATTTAAACTGCAAGAGTGTGTCTGCCTCCCAAACAATGTTAGGTAGGTTATTCCAGAGTTTAGGCGTCAAATAGGAAAAGGATCTGCCGCCCGCAGTTGATTTTGATATTCTAGGTATTATCGAATTGTTTTGAGTGTGGAGAACACAGCGGATGTGGAGGATTATAATGTAACAAGAGCTCATTCAAATACTGAGGTGCTAAACCATTCAGGGCTTTATAAGTAATAAGCAAGATTTTAAAATCTATACAATGTTTGATAGGGAGCCAGTGCAGTGTTGACAGGACCGGGTTAATATGGTCATACTTCCTGGTTCTAGTAAGAAACCACTTGCTGCGGCATTTTGGACTAGCTGTATTTTATATTTAATGCCAGTTTATCAATACGTCTGAAAGTATATTTTTCGATTATTGGTGATTCCATAGGCTCTTTTTCGTGCGCCTGCATTGTTAAAATGGCAAATAGTAAGCTCTGACAAGAATAAAGAATCTTTCTCTTACTCGTACCCATCCAATACTGCAAATTAAGCTTTCGCCGAACACCAACGGGTGCTTTGCAGATAAAACAATCTTAATTTTCCCTCTGATGGTCGGAGAGACTACACATCTGGTGTCGCAAAAAAAAAAAAAAAAAACTCCCACCGGATGCCGGCCATAGCCTCTGTGCTAGATAACCTTACCTTTTCTGTCCTATGGTTGACAAGGCTTCTCTCTTCGATGCCAGGAGCTCGAGCTCCCATCTGATGCTGACGAGAGCCTCCTGGCCAGACAACCTCACCTTTTCCATTCTGCGGCCAGCAAGGCTTACCTGTTCGTTGCCAGGAGCCCACACTCCCTTCAGACGCAGGTGAAAGCCCCCAGCTACCTTTCTTGTCGTTCCGTCTTACGTACGGAGAGGTTTACCCTTTCAAAGCATGGATTCAGGACTCCTATAGGATTTAGGTGAGAGCCTCCCAGCTAAACAACTTTACCTTTTCCGTCTTTAGGCCAGCGAGGCTTACCCGTTCGATGCCGTGAGCTAAGCTCAGTCAGAGCCTCCCGGCTAGACAACCTTTTTCATCCTTCAGCCAGCTCGGAACCCTTCCCTGGACAGCACGCCAAATATGCATACCATACCTCAGCTAATTATATGTAAGCGTGAAATCGTGAAATGATGTTTTATTAACAAGATTCGGGAGGAGCGCGTCAGATACTTAGCCTAATCAACACAGGTGGACCATAATCAAGTAATCAATCCCATAGTATAAATATCGCTGACTTACCTTTATCCATTGACAGTTTATCAGCATCCTTCCTCCACCCCATCTCCTGACTTTGAGTTCACTTTATTAATAGATGCGGAAGGGGGAGGAACTCTAGGTTCGGGCCATACCCGAGCTCAGAGCCCTTCCCCGGACAGCACGCCAAATATGCATACCATACCTCAGCTAATTATATGTAAGTGTGAACTCGTGAACTGATGGTAAAATTAAGGACATTATTAACTGTCTTTACATTTATTTTGAAAGATGTAGCTGAAGATTATGGAAAGGGGCGTTACATTTCAGACGAGTGCTTGCGGTGTTCGGTCAATCACAATGCACTGGGTCAGTTGCCCAATCAGAGCAGACTGCGCTTGTCAGAAGGAGGGACTTTGTAGAAAACTATGTGTTTGAGAGAGACGGGGCAGAGAAACTACAATAATGTACAGTATTTGAAAAATAATGTTTTTTGAACATTAAAACATGTCAACAAATTCTGTTACACCAAATACACAGTATAAAGATCTTTAAAAAAGCATCATACGACCCCTTTAAATGTGTTTTAAAACCAGACAAAACAAATATTGAATTAAGATAAAACAACTGAAAAAATGTCACACAAATCATTGTCATTGTAAGATTGTAAAACATGGGAATTGGATATATAGTATATATTTTTCTAGGAATGCCACACTGTAAATCTCATTTTAATGAATTACTCCACAAAATGTTTTTGTGTGTGTGTGTGTGTGTGCACTTGTTTTTGGTCACAATTTTTCAAAACGCTCATAAATCATACAGAATTAGTTTTTGTTTTTTGTTTTTTTGAAAAAGTAAAAATGCAGAAAGTTTCCTGTGAGGGTTAGGGTTAGGTGTAGGGTTGGTGTAGGGCCATAGAATATACCCAGACAGCAACATAGTGTTGGCCCAGATCCGGCCCACATCTGGCCCGCATGAAATCCATGTGGGCCAGATGTGGGCCAGTCCTGGGCCGAAACTGCTTGCTGTCTGGGTACAGTTTGTACAGTATTAAAACCATTACGCCTATGGGATGAACCCACTTTTCACAAAAACAAACGTGTGTGTGTGTGTGTGTGTGTGTGCATGGTTCAGAAACGTTACATATTAGTATGCAGTTTGTTTGTGAATTTATTAAAATGTGGGAATGAGCTGACTGCTGTAAAACATCCATGCGGCAGGGTGACATCACAGAGTACTGTACTGCGGCTACAGCATCATCTCTGCGGAGAGAGAGAGAGACACAGAGCGAGAGAGAGAGAGAGATGCTTACATGTACAGAGAGAAAAAAAAAAACAGGAGCTTTAAAATACGTTTGATCTTTTCTTTTGCCATTCTAGTCCTTTATACGTATGCATGCACGCACACAGACGCACACACACACACACACAGGTGAGAGTGAATCGGAGAAGTGGGAGTGGTGCGTGTATTTAACTGGCAGAGCAGCTTCTGCAGCGATCCACGTCCACCACACAGACACACACACACACACACACACACACTCACATCACATCCACTCTTCACTGCAGCGTGACCCGCGGAGGTGAGTGACTTTACATGACTCTCATCACATTACTGCATGGTTTCTCTGATGCATGCTGCTTTTGATGAAGAATAACAACAATAACTGTAATGGACATAACATTATGAATACTTCTTTCTCATGCACGGTTGAACTGTTATCATGCATGTGCACATTCACATCGGTATCCTCTACTTGAGGATGTTTTATTTAGACTGTCCTGTTAACAACCAGTGCAACAAAAGGATCCAGGTGAAATATGATTAATGTCTCTGCTGTTGCCTGGATATGAATTATGGCTTGACAGTTGACATTGCTGCCTGATGTCCGTTGTTATGTATAATCAGTTTTGTTTATGCTTTCTGGGTGTCATCTTGACTTCATGCCACACAAACTTATCACATCTATAGCTGCAGGGATACTGAATCCAGTCCTGTACAATGATTTACTGGACAACCTAATATCTCAGTTAACCAGTTTCATTTAAATCAGAAATAGGGTTGTTTAAAAAGAGTTTAAAAGAGTTTAAAAATAAATAAAATTATTATTTGCGAACTACCTTTTTTTCACTTTATGCAGCGAGACAGTATAGTATAGATATACTATATTGTTATGTGATAAATAGTTTACATAAGGATGCAATATTAAGTCCAACTATGCAACCCAGTTGTATTAGTCTGAATTTTCTGAGCAGGAGTGTAAATGTTTTCCTTGTTGACATGAGCTCTCAGAGAGCGAGCGAGCAGACGTGTTCCTGCAGGGCTTTATACATTGCCCTTGAGCGATTAGCACATTTAAACGTAGCTCGTTTCATCCCAGCACTCTCTTCACGCACACTTTGCCTTACAAAGATCAGATGATCCCTGATGTGCTTACCACTGGGGAAAAATAAACCACCAGTAATGTAATATTACCACAGCGCTCACTAAAAGACTTGGATTCAGTTCTCACTAGTTGGGTTTCCATCCAAAGTTGCGAATTTAACTTATGCACAAAATTGGAATATCACATAAAACATTTGCAAATATGTCCCGTTTCCATCCAACGAGTCAAAGAGAACAAAATTGTCACTTTCTGATACACTAGCACTAAATATCACTCAGAAAAGTAGAAGTCATTGAATATAATAATTTTCATATATCATATAAATGACTTGCGCCTCAAGAGCGAGCAGGTGAAAAAAATAAACGCGGATGTAAGACAGGAATACAGAAATCAATCATAAAACCACTTGCGAATTAAGGGACTTTAAATCACAGTTTGGCGTTGACGTCACATTTTTCTGATGTGATACTTCAAACATATCTGCCGACTGTCCAGTTGTCATAACTGCTTCTAGAACGTCAGAGTGTATCATTAATGTTTATTTTGTTACACATGATATAACTGTTATCAGTAGTAAAGGATGACGGCCCTAAAAATAAATACTGGAATACACAAGCCATCTGAATGCGGCAGAGTCACTCATTCACGTCATAACTTCATGTGCCATTGTTTGATAGGCTCTTTAAAGACATACACCACTCCTAAACACCATTATCACACATCTGTTGTGGTCGTGTCCATTGTCAGGATGTAAGAAGCGCCTCACGCTGTTGTCTTCCCCCAGCAGCTCGTAGCACGGCTGTGTCGTCCTCCATGGATATGAAGAGCATGAGAGAGCATGTGTGCTGGCTGTACTATCAGTACCTGCTCATCACAGGCATCTATGTGCTGGAGCCGTGGGAGAAGTCCATCTTCAACACTGTCCTCTGTACTATGGTGGCCATGGTCATTTACACCTCCTATGTGTTTGTACCTATCCACGTGCGGCTGGCGCTGGAGTTCTTCTCTGAGCTGGTCCGAGGGCAGCCCGAGAGCACAGTGGCCCTCATGAACTCACGGTGAACGGTTGATTACTGGCTTCAAAACCCTTGTTCATTTTCTACTCAGGAAAAGACAAGCCAGTTGTAATGAGGTGTTGTCAAAGCCATGTTTCAAGTCTTCCACGTTTGCCTGGTTTCCCTCGGCGTCGTGGGATTTTGTATGCAAGGATTTGGATGGATTCCCACGGGAGTTTTTTGCACAATAACACTTATCACATGTGGACACTACTTTGCAATCAATGTCCTCATCTTCACTGGATAATGATTCTAACTCCAAATTAGATATTGTTTGCTCCAGTGCAAATTAAAAGTAGTTTTTTATTATTGCATACTGATTTCTTTTATTCTGGGTGTTTTGTGATCCCCTATGCAGTGTGACTGCTCTGCATGTTTATTTCTGAATTCAGATCGCTGCACTTCATTATAAACTGCTGATTCTGGTGGCGGCTGGACTGTCTTCCATTCCTTTAGTCACTGCTGCTGATATATAATTGCATGCACACAAATGTTTGCATGCAATCTGTGCCCTGCAGATCTAGAACAAGCGTCATTCACACATTGATCATGTGTTTGTTAAATACCTGTGGTCAATGTTGCAGCCACTAAAGAATGCAGTTCTCCCAGCTCAGTTGATCACACATTTAGATCAATTCCAAAGATTTTGGATTTCCTTTGGCCTTATGTAATTATGACTGGAGTTACCAAAATAAATGTATCTTTGGTTTTCTTGGTAGTGATACCACATGCTTTAAATTATGTATTATGTAACAAAAAGGCAAGTAGTGTAAAGTGACACGTTTCATGTGAATAATAGTGTATTTTTCAGAAATAAATACATTTAAATACTTGTCCCATTTTCTGTACTTTCTATAACTTTTAGTATGTAAAATTCTGTGGCCTAAAGTAGAAGTAGGAAAGCAGCCAGACTAGTTTTCCATGTCCAAAGTTATTGGTGTCTAGAAGGCTTATCTAATGCCGCTCCAATCCGGTTTTCCCAGCAGGCTTTCTAAAGACTTCAGCACACCTCAAAGCTGGATCGGAATTCTTTCCAAAGCATTCTTTCTCATAGGACATGCTTTTCTTTTTGCAGCGAGATCTTGCCTGTGTGAATCAGCACACATAATATATCCACCGAAGTATATATAGTTTACCTTCCTCTTTTTTCTTCTTCACTTTTCACCCAGTTTGTTGAAATAGAGTTGTTTTTAACAGAACTGGTGTCACATGTCACACATCAGCCTTCACAACAAAAACATGATTAATACCAGAACTATGTTATGATTACAGTCACAACTCATTTGTTCCATCATGTTGCGGCTGATGGTCAGTTTGTGTGTAAATGCATGTTTTTGACCAACTTTTTCCACTTTTTACTTCTAGCAAGAAATGATTGTAGTATTTAAACATTCACTTAATTATGACCAAAGTTGTTTTTATTGTTTTTTATTGTATAAGTTATATAAGTTATAAGTTATAACTGTTATGCTGCCTGAGAAATCTGTCTAGAAACAGCTCCGCCCAACTCTGAAACTCTGGTATCAAAATGATCTTTTAGTTTCCTGGTAGTAAATATGACTTGCGAGGCCATTTATGTCCAATTGTCTAATTAGGAAACTCGTATTTATGATCATTTCAATTAACGTGAACGCAGCATAACTTAATAGCCAGTAAAGAACTGGCCCCTGGTGTAGCCTGAGAATGGCACACCACTTTACGATAGCAATAAGTAGTGTTGCTCCTTATATGCGGACTTGAACCCAATCAAACATTTCATTAGAGACACGGCTGTCCACCAATAGTTCCCATCAAACCTGACAGAGCGTGAGAGGATCTGCAAAGAAGAATAAAATAAATCCCAGTGCAAAGCTTGACACACCACAGAGGGGTTTGGATTCCCATCGGTTGGCGCCGACACATAGCACTGTTGCACTTGCATTTACTCTCTGTTACACATACTCTCAAACTTGCATTTAAGAGTATGTGCCCACAAAATGATGAATATCCACCAAATGTTTGTGGTGGACTTCTACCCCACTAAAGGCTCGTCTAACAGGGCTCTCCACACCCCACACAACCTCACGCCCCACTACACGGCTCTGAGGGAACAGGGAACAGGGAACATCGCCCGGGGCAGCAAAGCACTGGGACAAGGTGTCCGGCTTGCCATTCCTGGAAACAGGCAGAAGCAAGAGAGTGAAATCACATTGTCCCAAGCTACAACAGAGAGACGGACCATTATGAGGAGGATTTTTGAGAAAGAACTGCCAAATAGTCAAAGTACTCCTTGGAGAAAAATTGATCACCCTCCCAATTCCAGACAAAATGGCAAGTAACGCAGGTCCAACTTTGTGAAAATCCTTGCCCCATGCAACAAGATGAATATTTTCCAACAGTCAAGACTTGGATGACCAAAAACACTCTGAAACACAAAGTCCACAATATCAACAAACCACAAAACAACAACAGGTGAGCAAATTCACTGAGTAAACATGAAAACAAAGACCAGTGAGAAAACACAGGAACCAAAGGAAACATAAATCACATATGAGCTTAAGCTGGGCATATACTGTGTAATTTCAGCAAGGGTTTTTTTTTAAAATACCAGTTATCACTTTCATGAATGAATCGCATACAGTGTAAAGACCAATCTCTAGATTCATGTGCTTACACCATACAATCTTGCTGAGCTGCTATTTGACTGTTCACATGGAAAACAAGCACATGGGACCCCCTGAACCTGGACATGTGTAGCTTAAATCGCTTTTGTCCATTCCACACACAGCATTACCATGGTCTGAGTTCGGTTTTCATACAGACATGGGGAAATACATTGAGCTTGGGGCAATCAGTTTGAGGCTGTGCCAAGTCATACCCTTAGGAGGGGAGACCAATTCTCTGACATTCATCTGACGGTCAGTTGGAAGAGGTTCATCGTCTGTTGTTACAACTATACGCTGAACAAATGCAATGCACAACAAAGGTCAAATTTGGCCTGACTGTTTTTTTTTACTGAAATGTGAATCTTTATACACTATTTTTGAAAATGGGTGGTTATGAATAATTATTTCAGAATGGTAATGTATGGCAATGTTCAGTTGGCCCTTTCACCTGAAAAAATTATTAGCAGCTACAATGAATGACTGAACAAATGCAAACCCTACTGGGTTAAACACACCCAGACATATATGCTGTTATATCCAGTTCTTTCCTGTTGTAAATAAAATTACAATGAGCTGAATTCATGCCCTGAACTCTTGTCTATTCATCTGACCGACTACAGGGAATAAACACATAGCATTACCGCCCACTCGGTGCTGCTCTTTCAGTGTTTACTCAAGGCAAGCTTTTGAAGGAATGTGTTTAATGAGTAAAACACTGAAGGGTATGGAGCGCACCACAATAACAAAAAAGGTGCTTTGAGGCCATCAGGTAGATTAACTGAACTTCATTATCCATAAAATTGACATTTCTTTTGAAGTGCTTCATCATTCTTCAGTTGCTAAAAAATGAACAATGACTGAACAATTTAAATAAACCTTCATAATGAAGCAGACCGGTGAAAAGGTGTAACTGTCATCAATTACATGTTCTCAATGTAATAAATAACTCTGTAAAAGCCATCAAAGTAAGGTGTTTTTGCCAAAGATAAATCTCTGCAATTCATTAGGTCCTGGAGCGAAGGAATTTGAACACATAGGGAGTGGTGTTACCCGCAGGGAACGAAAACCTGGTTAATAAAAATCCATATATGACACGAGTCTCAGACATTAGCAGAGCTGAACAGGGCAAATAAATCAGTCACATAGTTACCATTACAGACCTGTGTCTTGTTCCCTGAATTACCAAACATTGCATTTGTTAAAAAAGTATTTTTTATTTTGAAGTAACAGTTAAAATGAGACCCTTTGGAAAAGGTAGCCCCCAGATTTGGCACAGATGGGGTAAATGGGATAAGAAGGTTTATTTGTTTCTGTGTAATATCAGATCTGATGACACTAGTGTAACCTCTCCTGCACACAGGTGTGCTGTGAGTTACCAGCCAAATGAATGAGAACTGACACAGAGAAAGTCCTTTATATACTCCTTAATGAATGAGGTCTCTGCTTATACATTTCTATGCTTGCTAACTTTTCAGTGCAGACCTTACTGAACTTATAATACAGGTCATCAGCTGGCTTCTTACATTTGGGTTTCAATCTTTCAGTGTAGTGCTGCCAGCTTTGACAGTCTGACACACTAGTTTTTACTTCTAGACCCATTCTTGATCAATATAGCTAAACATATTAGTTATTAGATGAAGAGTATCTTGGGAAACAGTCTTTAGCCTGGGATGCAGGGATCCTGGAATCCAGACCTGATTAAGGGATTTATGAGGGAGTAGTTGAACTATAGAGTAAATTATATTTTGGGTATAGTATATTCTCAAAAGTGGTTAGTTTTCACACATCGTCACTCACCTGCATCGCTTCTATGAACAGAGAGAGCCAGGATAAAATTATATATACAGTATTGTTCAAAATAATAGCAGTACAATGTGACTAACCAGAATAATCAAGGTTTTTAGTATATTTTTTATTGCTACGTGGCAAACAAGTTACCAGTAGGTTCAGTAGATTGTCAGAAAACAAATGAGACCCAGCATTCATGATATGCACGCTCTTAAGGCTGTGCAATTGGGCAATTAATTGAAGGGGTGTGTTCAAAAAAATAGCAGTGTCTACCTTTGACTGTACAAACTCAAAACTATTTTGTACAAACATTTTTTTTTTCTGGGATTTAGCAATCCTGTGAATCACTAAACTAATATTTAGTTGTATGACCACAGTTTTTTAAAACTGCTTGACATCTGTGTGGCATGGAGTCAACCAACTTGTGGCACCTCTCAGCTGTTATTCCACTCCATGATTCTTTAACAACATTCCACAATTCATTCACATTTCTTGGTTTTGCTTCAGAAACAGCATTTTTGATATCACCCCACAAGTTCTCAATTGGATTAAGGTCTGGAGATTGGGCTGGCCACTCCATAACATTAATTTTGTTGGTTTGGAACCAAGACTTTGCCCGTTTACTAGTGTGTTTTGGGTCATTGTCTTGTTGAAACAACCATTTCAAGGGCATGTCCTCTTCAGCATAGGGCAACATGACCTCTTCAAGTATTTTAACATATGCAAACTGATCCATGATCCCTGGTATGCGATAAATAGGCCCAACACCATAGTAGGAGAAACATGCCCATATCATGATGCTTGCACCTCCATGCTTCACTGTCTTCACTGTGTACTGTGGCTTGAATTCAGAGTTTGGGGGTCGTCTCACAAACTGCCTGTGGCCCTTGGACCCAAAAAGAACAATTTTACTCTCATCAGTCCACAAAATGTTCCTCCATTTCTCTTTAGGCCAGTTGATGTGTTCTTTGGCAAATTGTAACCTCTTCTGCACATGCCTTTTTTTTAACAGAGGGACTTTGCGGGGGATTCTTGAAAATAGATTAGCTTCACACAGACGTCTTCTAACTGTCACAGTACTTACAGGTAACTCCAGACTGTCTTTGATCATCCTGGAGGTGATCATTGGCTGAGCCTTTGCCATTCTGGTTATTCTTCTATCCATTTTGATGGTTGTCTTCCATTTTCTTCCACGTCTCTCTGGTTTTGCTCTCCATTTTAAGGCATTGGAGATCATTTTAGCTGAACAGCCTATCATTTTTTGCACCTCTTTATAGGTTTTCCCCTCTCTAATCAACTTTTTAATCAAAGTACGCTGTTCTTCTGAACAATGTCTTGAACGACCCATTTTCCTCAGCTTTCAAATGCATGTTCAACAAGTGTTGGCTTCACCCTTAAATAGGGGCCACCTGATTCACACCTGTTTCTTCACAAAATTGATGACCTCAGTGATTGAATGCCACACTGCTATTTTTTTGAACACACCCCTTTCAACTAATTCAACTAATTGCCCAATTGCACAGCCTTAAGAGCGTGCATATCATGAATGCTGGGTCTCATTTGTTTTCTGAGAATCTACTGAACCTACTGGTAACTTGTTTGCCACGTAGCAATAAAAAAATATACAAAAAACCTTGATTATTCTGGTTAGTCACATTGTACTGCTATTATTTTGAACAATACTGTATATATATATATATATATAAATAAATAAAAGAGCTTACACAAAAAATGTTTCACTTAATTAATACTAACAAGAAACCCAAAATAGCTGAAAACGCTTTATTTTACAAAAGCACAGTATTTTGTATTTATTGAGTGTACACAAATACAAGTTAGCCCTTTATAGTTTCTATTTTTCTCTCAAAGCAATTTTGGCTGATATGATAAAGTACTTCAATCATACACCAAACATCTTAAAAATAACTTGGAAACAAAGCAAAAAATTACTTAACCCTTAAATTTCAGTGGTGCTCATCCATAATTGTGTGTGTGTGTGTGTGTGTGTGTGTGTGTGTGTGTGTGTATATATATATATATATACACACACACACACTGTATATAAAATATTCAATAAAATAAAATAAAAATCAATAAAAGCTATAATCTGTCTATTTTAGCTGTTATAGCCAAAACATAGCCTTCATACATGAGTTATATTAAAACAAACAAGTTATGATGCACTAACACACAATTAAATTTGTTTAATTTTTATTTTGGTTGAATATTAACATCTCTACTAGAGTTTAAATTTGACCAGTGGGGAAAAATACGTTTCTGACATTCCCTAAATGGGTAATGAAACTCACATAGAGACTACGTTCAATAACGCCGTCGAAGGAATTAAATAACTTTGAAACTAGTCGTGATCCAAATTTAGTTCAACAATCAGGCAGAGAAAAACTTTAAGAGTATTAAAGGTGCAGCAGCCATTGGTGTTGAAATACCAGTCAATGGTGAATCAAAAGGACGTCAAAACAAAAGTTGATCTTTAAGAAGTCTGCACTAAAATATATCCTAAATGTACATAATTCAGTGTTTATGAGATCTGAGGATGAGTAAATGACAGCATTTTCCCTTCTGAGTCAACCAATCGCTCTTTATTTGTAATATAGGGGCAGGGTTTAAATATCTTGTTTATTATAGCACTGCATCACTGCACCAGCATACCAGGAAGCATGAGAATGAATGGTGCGTGTGTTTTCTCCTACAGTGCTGTTCATTAATCAGTCATCATATCGGCCCCTGCTCCACCGGTGGCGTCACTCAGACTCAGATCCTCCATCATCTCCTCCAGAGAGATCCTGGGAGCGCCCTCGTCATCCGTCTCGCTCTCCACAGGGACCTTTGAAGCATCTGTACAGGGAAAAATGATTCTGGGATGAGTTCATGGAGAATATTAATTCAAGAGATGCGTGATCAGTTCTGGTGTGTTCTTCACCTCTGAAGATGTTGACGTTCTTCCTCAGCAGCTCATCTTCCTCCAGGTCCTCCAGGAATTCATTGTATTGTCTATAAAAGAAAATATCATCATCATCATCATCATCATCATCATCATCATCAAACAGGCAACAAAACCTAAATCTGATAGGATAACGATGACTGACGTTTCAATTCAAGTTAAAGTTGTTTTATGCTAAAGTACATAAATACTAGTGAATTTTTATGATTCTTGATTATTGTTTTTAATATCACAGGAGAAACTAATTGCTTTCGACACCCTTTTATTCTATTCTACTAAACAAGTGAATTAAAATATTAAAGCTAATTATAATTTAAGGATACATGGCATTTTAAATATTCATAAAGACCAGATCCAGTTATAAAATGAAAAGCAAAGCAACATAAAGAGAGCTTCCAGTCTTATTAAAGCTACTAAAGTTATTCAGACAAGCGCAGTCAGTGTTTTGCTTTTTATATACAGTACACAACAATTCACAGTACGTTCTCATTTGTTAATGCATTAGCTAACATGAACATTTACATGCACGCTCTTTTTTTAACCCGAGATCACAATGTGTGGTCATATATATACTCCAGATATAGAAGAAATATTAAGCATAAAAAGATCAACATTTTTGGGATTCTGCGTTTTAGGATTTAATGCTCTCTGAGCAGCTCTGAAGATGAAGTTGCTTGTGTATCAGATGAAGCCACACCATTCATTCACAGACACATGGAGAACATGCAGACTTATTAACGCTATGAACTGACTCCAATGCTTCCAAGTTCTCATGGTCTTGTCATTGTCATTTTTCTCAATTACGATTAAATTCACCTCACTGCACTTTTTATCTGTTGTAGTGAAGAGCTTTTTGTATTTTTTCCCCCTTTCAGATTAGCATTCAACAAATACAGCTATGATTTATTAATTTGTTTTGCATTATAGTGAAAGGAGTTAGATGGGTGAATGTGAGATCTGTGTTCACCTCTCATCATCGGTGTCTGTAGCTTCTCTCTCTCGCTCCAGCTCCTTCAGCTTCCACACGCGGTTCTTCACCCGCTTCATGCGGTCATAACTCTTCTTAATCAGCACCTGGTATTATTATTAATATCATCATTCAAGTTCAACATATTCCTGTAGCTAGCAATGTCACAGTCATGGTATTTGTATGTTGAATGCAAGTTGCTTTCAATAAAAGCGTAGTTCTGCCAAATTCTGACAATGTAAATGTTATCTTCGTATATCAAGTATGTAGTTTTTTTTTTTTTTTCTTTTTATACAGATTGAGTGACTGATTAACTATCATTCAAATATTTGGGGTTGATACATTTTTTTAATGTTTTTGAAAGTCGTCTATTCTCTTCTAAAATAATTATAATTTAAAATAAGGTGTTTTCTAATGTAACATTGTTTTTGTTCCCCGTGATGGCAAATTTTTGGTAACAATTTAAATGTCTTTACTGTCACTTTTGATCAATGAAATGCATCTTTGCTGCTTCAAGGCTATAATTTCTGACCCAAAACTTACTGTAGTGGACAGGACAAAAAAAAAAAAAAAAAAAATACCACTGCAAAACTACCTCTGAAAGTAAGTTTATAAGTTTTTTTTTAAAGTAAGTTTAAAGATTATGCAGTGTTCCTTTGCATATTATATTTGTAATCTTATCCAACAGCATGGAGAATTGTTTGAGTGCCTAAACACTTTTTGGGGCCACTGTATTTTTTAAATGTCCTGCACATCATTTACATGCAGATGAGTTGTAATCATGAGTCTTACCACATCAGGAACATGGTGAGGGTTCATCTTATTGAGGAACTCATCATTGATATTGGCATTGGCAAAATCAAAACTAAGGTGTAAAAAAAACAACAAAAAGACAAGCATGTTACAATCAACTTATTCCCCGTTTTCTGCATTAAATCAGTGAAGTGAGGCATGTGAACTGACCCCAGCACCAGATCTCCGATGTTCAGCAGGTGACCCAGGAACGTTCTGCAGTGATACTGATGCCTGGAGTCCATCTCTGACGTCTTCTGAACCCAAACCTCAGCCAACGTGTGCTGCAAACACAAACACGAAGAGATCATTCTCACTTTATTTGGGGAGTCATCTCAATTATTGCCAGTAAAATATGGAGTGCCACAAGGATCTGTCCTAGTTCCTCTGCTATTTTCAATATACATTGGTAATATTATTAGAAAATACGGAATTAGTTTCCACTGTTATGCTGATGATACTCAGCAATATATCTCAACGAGATATTACTTATTGGACCACAAACAATAAAAAAACTGGACGGATGTACTGTTACTTCCTCTACAGTCAGAAATCTGGGCGTTATATTAGACAGCAACTTGTCTTTTGAAAATCATGTTACAAAAACCTCATTCTTCCATCTTAGAAACATTGCCAAGCTACGATGCAAGCTCTGATGCAGAAAAGCTAGTTCATGCATTCATGACCTCTAGACTGGACTATTGTAATGCACTTCTAGGTGGTTGTCCTGCTTCATCAATAAACAAGCTACAGGTCGTCCAAAATACAGCAGCTAGTCCTTACCAGGTCAAGAAAATATGACCATAATGCATCTCATAACTCTGTACTTCAGTTATAATGTAACAAATCCATTTGTCCTGTTAGGGTAAGTGTGTGTAGTACATGAGAAGCAGAACAGGGCTGATGCACGACGGTGTAAGACAATCCAGAGATAACCCAGGCGCTCAGGTTACACTGAAATACATCATTCTGTGTTCAGATGATCCCAAGCCCTTCTGGGCCTCCATGTACTGGAGTGTCTCTTAGCGAAGGAGATGCATCCATATGAAATGCATCTGATAGGGTTATGAACATGATGCCTAATGATACAGAGTATCCTGAACACAGTATAGCTGACTAATCATTTAGAGAACAACTGTGCAATCTGTGAAGTTGGAACAAAATTAACATTAAGCAGTTACCAAGATTTAAAAACAACAACACTTCCACTTCACTTTAGTACTCATTGCTGCTTGTTTATTAGAGTTTGTAGAAGTTTTACCTTATTGGATCTGAGCCCGGCGCCGGCTCCTAACCTCTGACCTCTGATGATGTCGATGTCCATCACGATGAACTCCTCCAGCTGCCGAGGGCTGCACAGACTGCTGAACGGGTGACGCCAGAATGTGTTCCCCTCCACCTCAGCGACTGAAATCAAGCACACACTACAGTAAATAAAGTCACATCCTCTAAAGACCTGGACATTATCATGGACAACAGGTTTTAAGCAGGATATGACTATATTAATGTATTATACACACACTTATCCTTCAACCGTTTAGAGTCGATAAGATTTTATTTGTTAAGAAATACAGAAGAAGAGTTAGACTAGCCTATTTCAGGTTAAATCATCTGTTTTCTGTGTGAATCTGTGTTAAAGTGTAATGTATTTCTGTGATGCTCTGCTGTATTTTCAGCATCATTCCTCCAGTCTTCAGTGTCACATGATCTTCAGAAATCACAATAATATGATGATTTACTGCTCAAGAAACATTTCTGATTATTATCGGCTCAGAAAATGCATTTCCAATATGTGACCCAATTACTTGTACCACAGTTTGAAGAAGTTATCTTCCAAAGTTTCAGGAGCTCAGTTTTAGTCGATCTCTGTAAGACAGACTCTTCAGGATATGGGGTGGAGTAAAAATGAGCTCCTAACACTTACTGCCAGACTCTGGATCATGGACACTGCTTTATATATTCAAAAACACAAGTATCTTAATGGTATTGGTCTAAATAGCTTTTTTTATTTGATTTATTTGTCATTTTCAGCATGCCCTAAGTGAATAAATGCATTCAGGTTCGGTTCAGTAACTCACTCTGCAGGGTGTTGGGGTCGATCAGGTGTATGGAGCTGGTGACCCGGATGCAGACACACACCTGACCCATGTTTCCCAGACTCTGGGCGAGCCGTGGAGACAGACACACCACGTTATCCTGCCAGATACACACAAGGTACATACGGGATTGTTATTCTCTGAAGCTATGCATTACATGTGAACTCAATCCATGGGTCCCAATGATTATCCTGTTCTTCTGACGGCAGAGCTACACGATACATCGTTTCAGCATCCATATTATTACACATCGCAGGATGTGTGATGTTTAGTGTACTGATCCTTATATATACACCGAATCCGGTTCACAACTGTGTGTAAATTTACGTCTCTGCAAGTATCCATATAAACACAGATGCTAACGGCTCAGGTGAAGTGAGAAAAGAAACGTATGTGTAACATTATAACATGCAGCCGGCACAACATGCATCAACAGATAATGAAAATAAAAGCCAATAAAACAGTCATCATGAATGACTAAAGGAGGTTCACCTTGCACACAGGAACGATCTCCACCGAGAAGGTGCTCTTGTAGTTGTAGGTATTGGTGTGAACATCATGAGAGATCAAGCGCTGAGACGCCTTCGACCTGAAGTGTAATAAACACTCATCACAACAGGGCTTTGATTAGCTCTTTCTCATGCTTCCCATCAACCGTACCCTGAACTAAACTAAGTGCATGGTGTATGTGTGCAGTTTCTCAGCTCTTTTCAGACCTGCAGGGAACGGTGCACTGCAGGAAATCCACCATCTTCTGAGCGTGCTGCTTAGAGGCGTAGTAAAAATCAATGCCCTCTGTCAGAGATATTAGAAAGGAAGAACGCCACAGATGGGTCAGACCATGACCAGAACTCATAACACAGCTTCAGACAAACACGGAGGGAAAGGTACCATGAATCTCCTTGATGCGCACTGTGCTCTGATGCAGCTTGTGCTTCAGGATCAGCTGCTCCAGGTAGTAGAAGGTCTTTTTGTGGACAGTCTGAAGAAAGGAGAAGTAAACAATACAACGCTGAAGCCACGGAGAAACAGAAACACTTTAAATAATGAACACAGAAGGTAAATGTGAATGATTCTGTCTGAAAGCGAAAACAGAAATGGGTTTAGCTGATGAGAATAGTTCCAGCAGAACTGTTGTGTGTCTCAGAGCAAAACCTTTCTACTTTTATACTAAGATTTTGGAGAAATGTCTAAATTGTTGAGATTGTCATTTTCATTGTCATGAGGTGTAACGATATTTATGTAAAAAATACAAACATGCTTATTCCTACGTGTACATATTAAAATACATAAGGGAGCATATTACATTTTATTGTGTTTTTACATGCGTAAAAAATTCTTACTGACCAATGGGCAAAAATAAAAAGAGCAAATTGTACATACTATAGAAATTAAAACCTCTCAAATTCAATATAAAACAAACCGCTGTGTAAATTAAACATACATTGATCCAGCAGGTATATTAGGCTGCTGTCACTTTAAGACCTAATTAGCATAATGACAAATGTCACAATAAATTACAAGTGATTCTAACTCTTACTATGCTTTTAATTCAATGCAACTTAACATTAAGATTAAATATTTTAGGATTGAATATGTAAGGAATAACTGAAAATGGGCCGTTGAATTCTTACTGAGAAAATCATAGGGCTAATAACATCAGTGTGTTTGTTAGCATGTGTGCAAACTGAGAGAGAGAGAGAGAGAGAGAGAGAGAGAGAGAGAGAGAGAGAGAGAGAGAGAGAGAGAGAGAGATTCAGTCTGTGCTTTCTTTACATAAAACGTAATTTTGTGGCAAAAACATGGACACGTTTTTATCCTATTGTCTACTATATTGAATTGTTTGGCTAGTGTTGTTGTTGTAGGCTGTAAGGCTTTGAAATAACTCAAATCATTTGGCGGAGTGATATGAACTGTAATGTGGTCAAGAGCTGCCTGGAACTACTTTTTCTTACACCTCAGAACATTCAGCCAATCAGATTGAAGCATTCAATGACCCAGTAGTATAAGATGAATACTGTAGCGGTGTTCTGCTCCAGGCTTGTGTCTCCTGCGTGTACCTTCTGTCTGACTTGCACGACTGCCTTCCAGAAGTCCTTGGCCTCCACTCGATGACAGTCGTCACACATCTGAGGCTGAATGACGAACTCCACCACGAACACCTGCTGCAGGATGGCTCCGTTCATCACCTACACACACACACACACACACACGAGTCTCACTGAAACACGGTCCATCTGGAGTCACCTCGCTCTACAGATCTCCTACACTACCTCCTTCTGGATGCTCAGCTTCATCTTGATCCTCTTCGAGTGCGGCTCCGTCCACAAGAAGCCAGCGTCGATCAGTCTGACCTTGAGGGTGATAAACGAAACGCACGGTGAGCTCAGCATCAGCCGTCCTCCACGTGATGTGATGATGATGATGATGATGATGATGTGAGATACTAACCTTGGTCATGGAAGCCTTGAGTTTCTTAAGACACAGAGCCAGAAGCTCCCTGGACTCCAGAGCGCACTGGAGCCACGTCCCTGGAGGCTGCAGGTACCTACACACACCAGAAAACACTCATCTACACCTCTTCGACACACACACATGCTTTAGAGCTAGATAACGGCATGGAGTATTAGCATTCATACCTCTTTTGGCCACAACTTTCTCTGTGTTTCAGCTAATGGAATGATTTTTGGTGACAAATCTTATTTTGACACATATTTTGGGAAAGTGCTTTGAAATTTTTCAAAAACATAACACTACACTGTGGGCAAATTCACTACCCTTTAGTTATGCTCGTGGATGAAAACATCCACTAAATTAAAATGCTGTAAAAATGTTTCAGATAAATATTTTTTCAAACTTTTTTGCATAAATCTATTAATCAGCCTCAGCCCTGATCAAAACAACCAAATGTTTAAATAAAATCAAAGATTTTAACTCTTTAATTACCAAGTTCATAAATTATGTCACTGATTTGGGGGGAAAAAACACACAAAATTACATATTTTCAATACAAAAAGTGATTTTGGCTGGATATTTTTTTACCTTTTATCACAGTCTTGGGCATGTCAAAGATTAGTAACCAGATTGGCTTTGATGCATTGTTAGTTTTTGTGCAGAATTAGATTTTAATTTTTTCTCCCTCATTTACTGTTCGTGGCTGTTTTTGCCCCATTGACTTCCATTAAAACGAAAAAATTTTTACTGCAAAGCCGTGACACCATATAATCATGCAACCTCTTTTTTTTTTTGCACATGCATATCTAAAGGATAAATGGTCCCACCTATTGATCAACCATAAAAATTACAAATTTACTTCTTCATGACAATGGCTTTGGAATCAAATGTCATTATCAGTTCTGAGTTAAGCTCTTGTTTCTCAGCTGTGCTCCAGCCCTAACTCCACTCTCACCGTCTCAGTCATGGTCATAGTTTACACTCTTGGGCTGATAAGTTGATTCGGGTGACTCCAGCAGACCGTACCGTTCACACTGTCTGCAGAAGTGCACGGTGACTTGTTTGGGAATCCCTTCGGAGATGTCCACTTTGTTCCTCAAGCAGGAGACGCACATGTTGGCTGGGTTTGGAGGAATGGCGATGCCACACATGCAGCAGAGTCTGCAAGCCCAGAGAAAAGCAGAACGAGTGATTCACAATGACCCAAACATCTCAATCAAAGCAGCTCATTCAGAATGAGAGGAGAAGAACCTCTGAAACACACTGTAATACTCACATGTGGCCTTGGCTGCTTGATGGGGGGGCTTGCATGTACTCCATGACTACAACAACACACCACAGATCATAACTCAACTGTCAATAATGCGATTAATCACATCCCAAATAAAAGTTTGTTTGTGTAACACATGTGTGAGTACTGTGTATGTTTATGATGCATATTTAAACTAACACACACAGTATATTTAAGAAAAATATGCTGAGTTTATATATTAAATACACACACACAATGTGAACAAAAAAAAGGTATTTGGGATGCGATTAATCGTTCGACAGCGATACATTTGATTTTAAAACCCAAAAACTCCCGGGAAAGTCTAACAGAAGAGAGTAGTGCTTCTTGGATTCTCCGTGTATCTTCTGATGTGTGTTTTTTATGACTGGCGTTATTATATGGATGAAAGTAATGTGTGTATTATCATCTGACACGTGACTGTAGCACGGTACTAACGATCAGGTCACCTCAGCGCTGTTTAGTGAGGTGTGTGTCAGTATATAGAAACACTAGACCAGTACTCACTGTGCTGGAGAATCGGCGATAACCACTTCAATATGATTAATAACTTTTGATGAACGTTACACGAACACAGCACATGTGTCTGCGCTGAGACCGACGCCCGCCGGTGACGTCACGACACGATGTCGGAATGACAGGACCCCTATAGCTGCCCGGCATGCGCCTGAGAGTAAATGCGAGTAATAAAACTGACTGTTGTTCCAGCTAGTGATTCCTCATAAGCTGTTTCATATCACCCCTTTCTCACATTGGTTAAATAGCTGCAAATCAATACAATATTTCATGTCATTTTTTTATTTGTAAGTTTGCTTATTTATTTCGTTATAATTGAAAGAAACACATGTGAGCCCATGGTCTTGTGTGTGTAAGTGTGAGACTGCAGCTGTTCTGTCTCACTGTCTGTCCTCCCTCTAATTCAGCACACAGGGTTGCCAGGTTTACACAACAAAAACCCTAATTGTTACTCAAAACTAGCCCAATGATGTTTGCGGTGTAAAAAATGGTATTGCAGGGGTTAAATATCATATACAAAAAGACACCAATATGTCTGGAGTTTAGTACACAGAATAAGACACATGCTCATCAGATGACCCTATTTGGGTTGATGTGTATTTACATTTATGCATTTAGCAGATGCTTTTATCCAAAGCTTCTTACAGTGCATTCAGGCTATAAGTTATTATTAATTTCCTTAACAGTATATGTGTTCCCTGGGAATTGAACCTATGACCTTTTGTGCTGCTAACGTAATGCTCTACCACTGAGTTTCCTGTTGTTATGCGAAGATTTGTTTACAAAAACAGCATTAGTATGATTTTATATCTGCATTAAACTTCAGATCGATCTCAAAGTAAAAGGCAGTACTAATCTGTAACCTGTTACATTTCCAAAGTAACCTTCCCAACACTGTTAATAAGCCAGATACAGCGTTACACTTCCTATATCTGGTAAGAGACACAGTGTTTAGATACATCTACATCTCATATCAACAGCTGAAATGTTCTTATTAACACATTTCCCGTCCAGATGTGCTTTCTGAATAATAAACACATTTATTTCTCAACTAACCTGCTGCAGTCAAGATCATCTCATTAACTGTGTTTTTCTTCCTGATCATATTTCATACCGTTTATATTTTTTAAATATCTGATAACACCCTTACAACATTTAACTATGGTTTTACTATAGTAAATATGTACTAACCATGTTTATTTGATCTATTCTGCATACTTATTTCCATTTGTATTGCCATAGTTTTACTACACACACAGTGTTGAATTTGTGTAAGAGCAATATAGAGAATAAGAGCAGTATTAAAATAGATGAATGAATGCGTGTTGCCTTAAAGCAATTTTACAATGTTGTTTTGAACAAACATTTTAACTAATTATTTTGGCATAATACATGAATTAGAAACAGTGAAATGACTGAAAATGGCAGAAAAATGTTTTAAATTGAATACCAATGAATAAATATGTTATTTCTGATCTTATTCTACACACTGCAGCACTGTGTGCTGAAATCATCAGAATATCTGTCAAATCATCCTGCAGATGCTCATTTTAACAGACTTTTATTTAACTAGGTGATTGCAGCATATCGAAAAAATATACATAACCGGAAGAATCGATGCACTGCTTCGACGCACACTTCCGGAAATCAATTCCTCTGCGATAAAGCTCTATTCGCAGGAAAACCGCAGACTTGGCAACCTTGACACAAGCGCGCGCGCTGCACCGAGCCGCGAGCATGCGGAATGCGCGCACCCGCTATACAGAACACCTGCCCGCGCTGCCGCGTCGGAGGAGTAAACACGGTCTTTATTTACCATTTTTGAAGGGAAACAAGCGTTGTATCTGGATATTGTTTTAAAAAGAAAGCAAACTTGCATGCACTAATCATTTTGGAGGGACAAGTCTTGACATGAACAGGGTTCTGATGAGTGCACGCGTCATTAGCGCAGTGGAGAAGAGCAGGAGCGTCTGTGTGTGATGCGCTGTCGTCATTAGTTCAGTGTGAGATATAGTGTGTGTGTGTGTGAGAGAGAGAGAGGCAGCATGAGTCCGCTGGCTCTTCTGGCTCGGAGCGCGCGCGGTGTGCTGCTGCGGCCGCAGACTCTGCTGCTCCTCGGGGGCAGTCTGGTGTTCTGGAGCGTCCTCGAGGTGAAGACCATCCTGCGCTCCAGCCGAGACGCCGTCAGCATGATGAAGGGCAGGGTGGCGGAGATGATGCACAGCGAGGGGGTGCTGCATGAAGAGTTCTCCAAGACGTGGCAGCACAAGAGCAGCGGCGCAGCGGTGTACTCCATCCAGGGCAGGAGGGATCACATGGAGGACAGGTTCAACATCCTCACAGACGCACTCAACCAGAGCCACACCAACATCTACGGCGTCTTCGATGGGCATGGAGGAGAGGTGAACATGTCTGTCTGTCTGTCTGTCTGTGCATGCATCTGTCTGTCTGTCTGTAAATGTATCTGTCTGTGCATGCATCTGTCTGTTTGTCTGTAAATGCATCTGTCTGTGCATGCATCTGTCTGTCTGTCTGTCTGTCTGTGCATGCATCTGTCTGTCTGTCTGTGCATGCATCTGTCTGTCTGTCTGTCTGTCTGTGCATGCATCTGTCTGTCTGTCTGTGCATGCATCTGTCTGTCTGTCTGTCTGTGCATGCATCTGTCTGTCTGTCTGTGCATGCATCTGTCTGTCTGTCTGTCTGTGCATGCATCTGTCTGTCTGTCTGTCTGTGCATGCATCTGTCTGTCTGTCTGTCTGTGCATGCATCTGTCTGTCTGTCTGTCTGTGCATGCATCTGTCTGTCTGTCTGTCTGTCTGTCTGTCTGTCTGTGCATGCATCTGTCTGTTTGTGCATGCATCTGTCTGTCTGTCTGTGCATGCATCTGTCTGTCTGTCTGTAAATGTATCTGTCTGTGCATGCATCTGTCTGTTTGTCTGTAAATGCATCTGTCTGTGCATGCATCTGTCTGTCTGTCTGTCTGCATGCATCTGTCTGTCTGTCTGTGCATGCATCTGTCTGTCTGTGCATGCATCTGTCTGTCTGTCTTTGCATGCATCTGTCTGTCTGTCTTTGCATGCATCTGTATGTCTGTCTGTCTGTCTGTGCATGCATCTGTCTGTCTGTCTGTCTGTCTGTGCATGCATCTGTCTGTCTGTCTGTCTGTCTGTGCATGCATCTGTCTGTCTGTCTGTCTGTGCATGCATCTGTCTGTCTGTCTGTCTGTGCATGCATCTGTCTGTCTGTGCATCTGCGCTCAAATTTTGTACTTAGCCTATAGTAAAAATGATTCTGTGAATATGAACTAAAATGTGCTTTTAACATACTTTCTCTCTATTTAACAAAAAACATATATATATATATATATATATATATATATATATATATATATATATTTTTTTTTTTTTTTTTTTAATGCAGAGAAAGTATGTTAAAAGCACTTTTTAGTTCATATTCAAGGTGAGGGTTAGGATAAGAATAATGTTTTGTGTGTATCAAGCACAAAATGAGTGTGCAAAAATAAGAGCACTGTTAGTAAAAAGTGTACCCTGGGACATTTGTGAGTCTGAACCACAATATCAGTCATAAGGGTTCATTTTTGTCATCTGAAAGCTGAATAAATCATCTCTCCATTGATGTCTGGTTTGTTAGGAGGACAATATATGTCTGAGATACAACTATATCTAAAAACAAAATCTAAATATTGAGAAAATAATATTTAAATATCTTTAAAGTTGTTCAAATGAAGTTCTTAGCAATGCATATTACTAATCAACAATTAAGTTTTGATATATGAACAGTAGGAAATTTACAAAATATCTTCATGGAACATGATCTTTACTTAATATCCTAATGATTTTTGACAAAAAAGGCCTTCGTTTATAAAAGATTCACTGACAGTTTAGTCTCGAATACTGTTGATTATTGAAATATTAGGTTTCCATCAAATGTAATGCTTGCATTGACATCAGCACAAGGTCTCCTGTTTGAATGAACATGAGATAACAGTTTTTAAGAGTCAAATTTTCCCCAATAATATATTACACCAGTACTAAACATTGTTCCATTATTTATTTGGAAATGTTTGGAAGTTATATTACATTAAGCATTATGCTTGTGCTGTACATATTTAAGAGAAAATGACAGCTGTTTGGATTTCACACACACACACACTTTGGTCATTATTTGTAGACATTACAGCAGAATTTTTCACATACAGAACTGATTTTGTGTCTGTCTCATTTGGTGCACGTTCAAGTTCTTAAGGCTGTAGAATAGTTTTCAACAAATGTTGTTTCACAAGTGTCTGCTAATGCTTAAATAGAAACACAATTGCCATTATGTCATACTACTTCCCTTTTCCATCAAGCACAGCTCTTAATGAGAATAGCAAGTGTTATGCTGTATGTATTATTAGCACAGCATATTTCATCTATACATTAAATGGGGAATTTGAGTTTATTTCTATCATGGTAAATATAGTACTGTGATGAACAACTATGCTATCAGATCTCTATATGACATTAATAACACACAGACACTCGTCAACTGATGATCAGTGTGTATCTAAAACAGTCTGTGAGCGCCAACCAATAACCAACCAAACCAATAATAATAAGGTGCATGGTCTAATCACATATAATTTGTAAAACACGTAAAAAAAAATTCGTGAAATTTCTTAGGCATAGGCAAAAAACACTTCACAAGCACAGTTTTGCAACGTATAGAAAAAAGACAAAATAATAAAACCTAAAGTGTAAATTCTAGTTGAGGACCTGCATTTTTTATTATATTGTATTTTTTAAACAGCAAATAAATTAGCATTTATCTTAATCCTTGCAGTAAGTCTATTGTAATGATGTGCAGTGTTTTATAGATGTATCATGCAAGATCGATAAAAACTTCTGGTGCAGGCTGGTATAAAACTTTTGTCTTGATGAGGCTGATAGTTAAGCCAAAGAAGAATCTGTCTAGGATGATCTGTAGATGATTCTCTTGATGCGTTATGAAAGCACAGTCATTATCATTTACAAGTGTGGAGCGCATCTCCATCTCAAACTCTTCCTCTGCGTATACTGTGAGCTTGTGTTGCTTAACATTCATCTAGGAAAACACTGCATACTATCTCACTAGATCTGTGACGTAATCATTTATAAACCTATGCCAACACCTCATCAACATTTTTCTAAGTATGCGATTAGTTGTACATCGCGATTTTAAAGGGGTCATATGATGCTTTTTTAAAGATCATTATTTGGTGTATTTGGTGTAACAGAATATGTTGCCATGTTTTAATGTTCAAAAAACCTTATTTTTCAAATACTGTACATTATTGTAGGTCCTCTATTCCCCGTCTCTCTCAAACACATAGTTTTCTACAAAGTCCCTCCTTCCTACAAGCACACTCTGCTCTGATTGGCCAACTGACTCAGTGCATTGTGATTGGCCGAACACCACAAGCACTCGTCGGAAATGTAACGCCCCTTTCCATAATCACGAGCTTCATCTTTCAAAGTAAATGTAAAGACAGTTAAAAATGTCCTTCGTTTTACCATCAGTTCAAGCTGAAAGAGGAACAGAGTCGAGACAGACACAGTGATGAAGCTCGTATGTGTTTGTAATACACAAGACACGGACGGTTAAGACAGCTGACTCTAGTTTAAGACTGTGTGACTCTCTCTCTCTCTCTCTCTCTCACACACACACACACACGCGCATGCACGATGTGCAAAACTCTCCATTTGAACATTCAATAAGGAAACACTTAAACGAATAACAAAACACACTTCTAGTAGCTGATTCAGAAGCAGCTGATTGTCGAAGTGAAGTCCGAATTTCCTTCTCTCTGAGGTTCACGAAACGTTCGTCCATAAAATGTGTTGCTGTTCTGTTGTAAGTAATCATTAGATTTCTAAATGCATTTACTTTAGGAAGACCAAATTAAGTGCCTTTGCTTCTCCTAGATACACACACATCTCTCTGACACGACTGCTTCAACTCTAACTGTGTTACTGAAACCACATTACTTCTTTCTTTGCCGTGAACATTTGAGCAGCAGTACACAAATCTTCCCACACAGTGATGTAGAGATGTTGGGGGCGTGTCTAAACGAGGTGTTTCAGGGGGCGTGGATGAGTCTTGACTTGATAAAGAATATCTCTTTGGATTGAGACTTTAGTCTTTGCAACTTTACAGATCTTCTTCGTGCACCAAGAGCTCGTAACACTCCAGAGAGAAAGGAACAATCTAAATCACATCACATGACCCCTTTGAAATAAATGTGCAAACCCTCGCTCTGAGTTTGAATGTGGTCAAATATTAAAATGACATGGATTTAAACGTCCTTGAATCCCACTGTAAAGTGAGGCATGGCCAGGACTTTTGGCACCGTCTGCAGGTATTTGTTAAATATGTGATTACTCGATTGTCTAAATAATCATTAGATTACTTGATTACCAAAACAATTATTAGTTACAGTCCTAGATTAGTTAAAATATTTTAAATACAACTGCATTGTTTTGATGTGTGATTAAAAGAAATAGTTTGTCATTTAAAAATAGTATTAAAATATTGTCTCCTTCTAGTGAACCAAGTGTGTGTGTTGCTAAGTGTATTGTCACACTCCCAAGTGTTGATAAGTGGTGATACAGCTCATAATTTCCCAAGTGTATGATACAACTTTCATTTTTCAGGTCAATAATTTTCATGAAAACAAAAATCAGTTGAATAAGGAAAGCGATAACTTTGCCATAATATCCTTTCAAATGTTAAAGTTGCCACAGTCGTTGCATGCTTTTGTGCTGCACTTTATTTGTGCCATTTACTGCTATTAGTTTATTAGGATTTGAAAAATAATAACAAAATCGTTTGATAGGTAAGATCTCTGATTTTAGTCCTTGAAAACCAAAAAGTAGTGCTTGAAAGTCCTGGAATTTGATTTAGCAGTTTCTGTAAGAACCCTGGATGGAGTGCATTATACACAAAAGAGAGTAAAACTGCACAATCGTGCATGTAATTTCAGACCTCATGACTCAAGAGTATGGATGAATGTGTGGGTGAGCGTAAGTGTGAACCATTGGATGAGTGCATGTGTTAAGAGGAGCACATGTGAGCTCTTGATGAGGTGTGGGCGAGCGTCTGGGTGAGCGTTAGATAAGTGCTAATGTATGCATGTGTGAGAGTATGTGGTTGAGCATTTGTGTGAGCATTTAGTGAACGTCTGCATGTCAAACGGGGGATTTTCCAAATGGAAGTTGTGTGTTGATGATAATACAATCATTTGTTTCGTTTTTTTGTCGATACCTTTACTTTTGTATATGTTAATACATGTATTTTCATTAAAAAAAAAGTATAAAAAAAAAAACATTGGCTAGAGAAACCAAATGAATCATAAGTTGGCTTAATTTATTTAGTAAATGGCTGTTTAGACATACATTAGCCTATATTGCCAAAAGTATTGGCACCCCCTTCTAATGACCTACTTTAGTAATTTCCATGAGTACAAATCTTAATGTGTGAGCATATAATGATATTCTTGGGAATTGTGTCCTTCTAATTTTATAGCAAAAGTTATTGTGTTAGCCTCAATCCAATGATTCAAAGAGAACAAAATTGCCACTTTCTTGACATTTCCATCCAGCGGTTTTGTTGTTTTGTTAATGCGATCATCCAAAATGCGCATAAAAGTAGGTGGATGGAAACATAGCTTCATTCTCACTTCAAACTCAGGACCCTTTAGTATTCATTTTCATTGCGCAGAGTCCTCCATTGCTTTAAATAAGAAACCTTTGGGATCAATATACTGACGCAAAAAGCACTGGGAATGTTATCTTCATTATTAAATTATACCCTCAAAAGATTATTTAAAGCTATTTTGTGTTTAAATTAGAAAGTATTAATAGACATTACAAATAGTAGCCTCAGAAAGAAATATTTGATTTGATTCTACATAAAACTTTTACACACATATGTTTAGGTTACAACAGCATAAAAAGACGTAAAAGAAGATAAATTGAGAATGTATTGTTTCGTTTTTGCAATGAAAGCCATCGGAAACCAAAACAGTCTTTAAAATACCTTCTTTCATGTTCCACAAAAGAAAGTAAAGTAAGTCCTTCAGGTTTGAGGAAATTATGACATAATTAAAACATTTTGGGTGAACTATCCCTTTTAATCCCTTTTAAATAAGAAACTAAGCAGGTGGCAGTAATAAATGTCTATATGAGTTATTCATTGAATCGTTCAAACAGCTGATTCATTCAAGATCTGGTTAAACGGCTCACGTTATGAATTAACCTTTGAATAATTGATTCACCCAATTTGTTCAAAATGCGAAACTGCTCTGAGATGCTCAACAATTCTGCTGTGGCTTTAGGTAATGTTTTCTGTTGCCAAAGAATATTGTGTTTAAAATATAAAACAATATTAACTTAATTAAGACTGTTCTCCTTCGTCTCGGCGATCCTCGTCTCCACACAGAAGCACTGTGACAGAACTGTTATAAAATCACTTTTGCAGACATGAACAACACTCGTAATATTGCTCTCGCTGCTTGTGTGATAAGTAACCCTTATCATATGATATAATTATGAGACAAAATTTTTTTTAGCCCTAATATCTTGAATTTTAGGGCATAATACTTTCCATTAATGGGGTTGTTAGCCTGTTAGCCTCTGTCAACATCAACTGTATGAACTGTATGATGATGTAAAAGTCTGGGGGCGGGGCCAGTGCATTAACTGCGTTAAAATAGTATAATGCCTTATCTTCTCTTAACTAATTAATTGTGTTAAGCCTTATCTTTTACTCGTATGGCTTCAGAAGATTTGGAATGCATCACGACTTGTTTGTAATACCTTTATACTGCTTTTTAATGGTCAGTTTGTGCAAAAAAAAAAGTGGGTAGGTTTAGGGTAGGGGTAAGGTTAGGTGCTCCAATGAAAGTAGAACTTTATAGAACATGACTTCTGTTTGTTTGTTTTTTAGTTTTTTTTACAAATGCATGCAAACTATTATATCAAGGCAAACAAATGAAAGGACCCTGCAGGTCAAAAAGCGAGTCCAAGGGGTCCTGACCGAGCGTCAGTATGTGAGGAGACGAGAGAGAGTGCATCTGAGTGCACTCGATTGTTAACAGCACACTCAAACTTGCCTTGGACATGACCTCTCACTGTTCTCTCAGTTTCCTCTTTAATGCACTGATTTCCGCTCACAGTTTCCGTCTCTCTCCTGAACGGCTCTTACATTAGTTGTGGTTAAAGTAGTGCAGCTGCTGGTTGCTGGTAACAGGTTGGTGGCACCCAGTGGCATCAGACGTCTGCTCTCAAACTGAATGATGGTATTTTTCATGCACACATCTGTGCTCCTCTAAAGGTGAAGAACTGCTTCTGCTCAGCACATGTTTGGACACTGATGCTATTCTCCAGACTGCTGCAGATGGTTTCTGTCCATTTAATAAAACGCTCTCACACACACACTGTGGAATAAACCTGAAGAACATTAATGAACTTCTTTCGATCTGTGTGCAAGCTAAGTGTTGCCTAGTTGGGAATAACTCAAATCAGAGTAGAGTCTAGTTCAGCTCGCACTTTTCCACTACAGTAAGATCTAGTGATTTTCTCATAAAGCTGATGTTACACACTCCATACAGCACTGATGCATGCATGTCCTGAAACACTGCAGGTGTGTGTGTGTGTGTGTGTGATTGCTGACAGTTGTGCGGTCCGTTTTAAATCAGATTGTCATTGGATGAAAGGAAAGCCCCCTTCAGCACATGTCGGGACTAAGATCCACGATCATATGGACAGAATATTTTGGTTAAGTCAGAGGGGACTGACATTCTTTGATCAAAATCCATAACACATGCAGAAGGCTGAAGTGCTTTGTGATTTGAAACATCTGAGCGGTTAGTTCACCCAAAAATAGAAAGTCTCTCACTGTTACTCATATGTGGTAATGAATGGTTCGTTAGTAATGAATGCTTTTGTCAGGTTAAAAACCAGATGAATCAGTTGAGTTAAACGCAAGTGTGAGGAACTATCCTGCTGAAAACAACAATAGAAAGCATCACAGAAAGCCTGACGCTTTCCACTACAAATACCTTACACACAGATGTTTCCTGCGGTGTGTTTTGGGCCAATTCCTTTAAGAATCTGTGGTTTAAACAAGCCACCGACTGCAGAACAATTACCAGCAGAGACCAACAGTACAGGTCCCATTATAACCAGTAAACCATTCTGTGCAATTCATAAAAACAACTGGGGTGTTACGTAAAAGGGTTTCGGGTTCACGAGAATGAGGCGAGATGATATGTTTACACTAGGGATGTGCATTTTTCAAAAATATATTGCATTCGAACATTTGGGCTCATATAAAAAAAAAAAAACTATATTTGAATATTTTATATGAATATTTTTTTGTCACGATTTCTGAACAAGCTGACGTTATAAGGCTTTATTTTGGTTAAAAACGTGTGTAAACGAAACACATAAAGAACCGAAGCATTCAAGCTCCAGCAGAGCAAAGGGAACAAATAAAGCAGACCGTGCCAATTACAGTTTCTCTGGAGGAAACTTAAAGGAAGCACATATATGGTTTAGGATTCATCGTGGATTGCATGCATTCACGGCCAGCAAAGCAACATGTAGTAAAATATTGATAGTGTAGTGAAACGAGTTAATTTTCTTCGTTCACTGGGTTTCCGTCTGTCCTTGGACTGCTGTGTCATTCGTTTGGTGGTAGATGGTGTAAAGCAAGTGTAGTGTGAAAAATGCTTCTCATCGGACGGTGTTTAGTATGTTAAACGACATGAGCATCAGATGGGAAGGGGTCAGTAAATTATCAGGACATTTTGACTCATCTCTGTGTTTGTGTGCGTCTGTTTAACCATACTTCGAAGACCAATCTGTACCCAGAAGTGAGCTAAATATGGTAAAACCTCCACACAGCTGTCATCTATAACTGGAGATTGATAAACGTGCAGCGGTTGCATCTAATGTGCATCTCTTCATCTGATCATCTCTAGCGCTCTAAGGCCACTAATGATGTGCGTGTAATTAATATTCCTCTGAGGTTCGTCAGAGCGCAGGAAGCATCCGGGCTACTCGCTGATTTTTACCAGAGTTTATATCCAGATTAAAATACTTCTCTTCGAACCATCTGTGTCCTTTAGGCCTGTTTACACCAAGACACGTGAACTAGCTCCTGTCAGTGAAGCACATACACACATGATCTGAAGAGTCAGACTCTGTCGAGTGGCTGAATAAACGTCTCTGTTGTGTGTTTGTGTGTCAGGCGGCAGCAGAGTATGCCAAGGCACATCTCCCCGTCATGTTACAGCAGCAGCTCCAGCGGTACGAGACGCAGAAGGAGAACAGCGCTCTGACCCGCCAGTCCATCCTCAAACAGCAGATACTGGACATGGACAAAGAGATCCTGGAGAAACTGTCGGCCTCCTTCGATGAAGCCGGTGAGAGCTCACAGCAGTGAACCTGTGGTCTGATGAAGATTTATTTAGTCTACAAGCATTAGACCTCGGAGCTGAGCACGACACTGAGGGAACATTACAATGTGCTCACCCTCGGGCCTTGCAACATTTTTTTCTTCATCAGATTTGTAGAAATGTAGCTCTGCATCAGTGTGTCATCAATGGATGCTCTGCAGTGAATGGGTGCCGTCAGAATGAAAGCTGATAAAAACATCCCAATAATCCACAGCACTCCAGTCCATCAGTGAACATCTGGAGAAGACAAAACCTGAAACACATCCAGCATTAAGATGATTTTAACTCAAACACATAGAGTCTATAATCCAGAATAACACTTCCTCCAGTGTGTTACAGACTCTTAACTTCAAAAGCCAACTTCCTCCTTCTGGACATTTCTGCAGCGCTAGGCTACTGTTGCAGCTGTTGTCATAGCAACTTGGCTTTGTAACTACACACTGACAGCTTGTTTATTTACTTAAAAAGCACTTGTCAACTGTTTCTTAACGCCAAGTGTAAACACACCCTTAATGACGGATGTGTTTCTTACGAACACGCAGCTTTAGGCTTCACAAGATGTTTTTATCTGCTGATTGGACTCTCAATCTGACGGCACCCATTCACTACATACTGTGAGCAGCACTGCTCGAACCAGACACTTACTAATTGTAATCAGTTACTGATTCCAAATCACATGACAAAAACTGCAGCTAGTAATGTAATAAAATACACATTTTAGGTAATGTAATCAAACTACTTTTAGATTACTTTGGACAAATCTCGTTTATTGCATTGATTTAAATAGAATAATATTGAACCATATTGATATAAAAATACATAGATAGAGAAAATATATGCTTTCATTGTTATTAACAACATTAAGTGCATTTAAACATAATTTAATGTCAAGGTTTCTCAAACGGGTTTGTGAAGGAACAGGGGGTTTATGAGTTTAATGAAAAGCTAATTAAATCATAAAAATGTTAAATTAAAATAAGCCACTTAATAAAATATATAAGAAGAAGATCAGATGCTAAAAAAGTTTAATTGAATGAATTTGTGCATTTTAATGTGTTTGAAAGCCTTCTAAAGACGTGGTTAAAAAACCTACTGGTTGCTAATTCAAATAAAGACAATGTGTTCATTTCTAATCGATGCAATGTTGAACAGTTATTAAGCCTGAAATGATTTGTGTATGTCCAGTGATCAAATGCAGTGTAGCCACATGATTACTGACTGATCTCTGTGTGAACCTCCACAAACCTGGAAGAGTTTCTGAGTGTGTATAAACCGTTGACTATTTTAGAAAGGAACATTACAAGAGGAATTAGGGAGAATCAGTAGATGTACAGCTGTCGTGTAAATCATATGTAATCAAGTAATCCGTAAAAGTGTAACTATGGTCTGGTTAAGAGTGTTTTAAACTGATTTGAGCTGGCTTGTGTCTCGGTCAGGCACCACGTGTCTGGTGGCTCTGCTGTCTGAGAAGGAGCTGACTGTGGCTAATGTTGGGGATTCCAGGGCGGTTCTGTGTGATAAAGACGGTAATGTTGTCCCGCTGTCACATGACCACAAACCCTACAACCTCAAAGAGCGGAGGAGAATCAAGAAAGCAGGTGAGCAGCTCGTCTGTTTCATCTCTGCTAGTGCGATTTGTGTATTTATTCTTATTGTTAAAGCTTGAACCCTACATTAGTTTGGCTGCTGAGCTATTGAAATTGGAACTTAAAAAACTTAAGTCTTAATCTTAAGATTAGTTTGATCAAAATGAAGGCCACGGCTACACAACACAAAAAGCAACACCTCCATCAACATTCATAAATGTTAGTATTGTAATTTTCCTGTTGTAATATAAAAGGTAAGACCATAATAATAATAGTTGCAACAGCTCTTTTAATACATGTATTATAACATTCACAGATAGTGTGCAAATTGGGATCTGTAATGTTTTCTAATGCTTTTAAAAGCAATCTCTTCTGCTCAGCAAGGATGCATTTATTTGTACACTATTGGCTGTTTAAATTATGCAACGGTGAAAAAAATGGGCAAAATACGTGGGCAAATAATGCCAAAAACCCTGATGGGTGTTTGTCCTTGGGCCCAGTGCTTCATTTTGTTCGGCTTCGAGCGAGTATTTTAGTTTCGGTGCATCCCTAGTGCCACCTGCTGGTATTTTCAATAAACCTGTCTGCTCTTTTTGTTCAGACCACAGCGAAAATCAACACATTATACAAATATAAAGGAGCAAAACAAAAACATATATTTATATGTTAATTAATATAATAATTGATTGATAATAATTGATACTTTTGACTCATTCCTTTTCTTAAAAAAGTCTGAAGTGTGAAGTTTATCATTTAAGAAACATGCCCTTGTGAAACCTGTATCTGTAATTCATGCTTTCTACAGTAATTTTACAGCTCAGTATGTTACCACAGACATTGCTTTACCCCACTCATACAGTATTCATCTTTATTTGTGCAGGTGATTTAAAAAATCCTGCAGATACCCTGAGAATTGTCACTGGTTTATTAGAATAACATTACATAGGTCAAAACAGCTTTTTTTTCATAAACTTATTTTATGAGCAAATAATAGTTTTTTTTTTTTTTTTTTTTTTGATGTGAATGATGAAGCTGAAGATTATTAAGATTATTATTATAACAAAGATTATTTGCAGGTTTATGTAAGAGTGTGTGTGTTTGTATGTTTTTTGTGTGTGTGTGTGTGTGTGTGTTTGTATGTGTTTGTGTGTGTGTGTTTGTGTTTCTATTTGTGTATGTATGGGTGTTTGTGTGTTTGTATTTGTGTATGTTTGTGTGTGTATGTCTGTGTGTGGGTGTTTGTGTGTTTGTATTTCTGTGTGGGTGTTTGTGTGTCTGTATTTGTGTATGTTTGTATTTCTGTGTTGGTGTTTGTGTGTGGGTGTTTGTGTCTGTATTTGTGTATGTTTGTGTGTTTGTATTTCTTTGTGGGTGTTTGTATTTCTGTGTGGGTGTTTGTGTTTTTGTGTGGGTGTTTGTGTTTATGTTTGTGTGTAGGTGTTTGTGTTTCTGTGTGGGTGTTTGTATTTCTGTTTGTATTTGTGTTTATGTTTGTGTGTAGGTGTTTGTGTTTCTGTGTGGGTGTTTATGTTTGTGTGTAGGTGTTTGTGTTTCTGTGTGGGTGTTTGTATTTCTGTTTGTGTGTAGGTGTTTGTGTTTCTGTGTGGGTGTTTATGTTTGTGTGTAGGTGTTTGTGTTTCTGTGTGGGTGTTTATGTTTGTGTGTGTGGGTGTAGGTGTTTGCGTTTCTGTGTGGGTGTTTGTATTTCTGTGTGGGTGTTTGTGTGTAGGAGTTTGTGTTTATGTTTGTGTGTAGGTGTTTGTGTTTCTGTATGGGTGTTTGTGTTTATGTTTGTGTGTAGGTGTTTGTGTTTATGTGTGGGTGCTTGTATTTCTGTGTGGGTGTTTGTGTTTATGTTTGTGTGTAGGTGTTTGTGTTTGTGTGTGTAGGTGTTTGTGTGTGGGTGTTTGTGTTTATGTTTGTGAGTAGGTGTTTGTGTTTATGTGTGGGTGTTTGTTTGTGTGGGTGTTTGTATTTCTGTGTGGGTGTTTGTGTGGAAAAGAGAGAAAAGAGTGTATTTCTTAAATGACTTGAAGTGATTGTCCTGCTGAAAGTAATGAGTTTCTCTGCTGTAGGTGGCTTCATCAGTTTTAATGGCTCGTGGCGAGTGCAGGGCGTTCTGGCCATGTCACGGTCACTCGGTGACTACCCACTGAAGAACCTGAACGTGCTGATCCCTGACCCCGACGTGCTGACCTTTGACCTGGACAAACTACAGCCTCAGTTCATGATCCTAGCGTCAGATGGACTCTGGGACGCCTTCAGCAACGAGGAAGCCGTGCATTTCATTAAAGCGCATCTGGATGAACCGCACTTCGGTGCAAAGAGCATCGTCCTTCAGGCGTTTTCCCGCGGCTGTCCGGACAACATCACCGTGATGGTGGTCAAGTTCAGTAAGAGAGGCTCCAAGGCCCCCGGCCAGTGAAGAAGAATCAGCTCTCACGTGTGATTAGGGAATGAAAACATGTTTTAATGAATGAGTGAATATCATTATGCATAAGTTTAACATAAGATAAAATTTAATTTTTTGGAGAAGCAACTATTTGTATTTAAATTGAATATTACAAATCTAAGCAATTACTTCCTCATTGAAGGAACAGCTCCCCTATGGAACATAAAAATTAATCTTTATGCAGCTCTTTCATAAAAAACTGTTCAAAAACGGTTATTTTCTGTTAATACAGATACATTTATAATGAGCTAAAGTTAAATGGTGATGATTGTCTGCAGAAAAACACCTTGATAATATTTCAGGTATATCTGATTTACAGTCTTATGATTCAATATGATTAATGGAAGATTTGAATCCAAGTATGTTGCCTTATTTGAATTAAAATGCTCTTATGATGAATTTATTTGCCAGAAGTGTTGTGTTGTCCTGCATTTGTGTTACAGTGTCTGCACGTGTCATATGCACATCGAAACTCAATCGATTGATGTCTTTCTGAGACAAAACTAACAATACGAATGTTTATATTAAATATTAACTCCAGGTGAACATGTAAATGATGCATCTTACTCTTACATGACTACATGACTGAAAAAATACTTTTCTTTAAAATGCTGTTATATGTTGAAGAATGGTTAAGTACAGTTTGTATTTGTTTTGTTGCGTTAATGAAACTGTTGAAAGGGGAACATGTAATTAGTGAAAGACAAAAACATAAAACTGTAATAAAAATATATATTGATGAAAGTCCTTGTCTCCAGTGTTACATTTTATAGATTTGCTTGCTGGAAACAGCAGATGGATGAATGGATAGATAGATAGATAGATAGATAGATAGATAGATAGATAGATAGATAGATAGATAGATAGATAGATAGATAGATAGATAGAGCGCCACCTGCCGGACACATTCCACCACCTCTAATAATAATAATAATAATAAAATTAAAAATAATAAATACGTTTAAAGATCATCAACGAATTGTCTTTCTCGAGCCAAATATGATCTAATGTGTTACAGTTCCCCGCGAGGCGGCGCCGCTCCACCGGCAATCCCAGCATACACCGCGCCTCATTAGCATAACACTTTCCGGTGTCTACAAGAGCCGAGCGAACACGTTCAGCTCCGGAGAAATACCAGCACATCTCGATTTCACACGACATCAGCACAGAGACATGAGTGCAAACATGAGCGACAGCGAGAAGCTGGACAAGCAGCGGCTGAAGAACTTCAAGAATAAAGGGCGCGATCTGGAGGTAAAGCGCGCGTGACGTCGAGCAGATCCACCGCCGCTTCTCAAATAACCGAGAGATTAAACTCTCTCGAGCGCTCACATCACGCCACCAGTGGTATCCTGTCCGATATAAGCATTTAAACGACATTAGATCAGATATATCAGTCGAATGTGTGATGGGGAAGGTGTTAGCCGCGCGGCTAGCCGAGCCGTTAGCATCGAGCTAGCGCGCGTCGCAGCTCTTCATTAAAGTGTTTGTTCATTAACAGTCATTAGCGCGAGCTCCGGGAAACACTCGGGTCGCTTGTGATGTGTGATTCTGGACTCAGTTTGTGTGGTTATCGCGTCTGAGTCCTCGCAGTGGCCATCGAGTGAGTGTTAGCATGAGCTCAGTGCTGGCCTGCTGGACATCGTGTTTGTGCTAATGTGGCAGACAGCGTAACTCTGTGTCTCCTGATGTGATGATTGTCTCCAGATCACTTCAGATGCATCACTTTTACACCAAACAGCGCCTTACACACAGCAACACACCGCGACTCTCGTCTAAACGTCTGTGTGCGACTCAATAATCAAGAGTACTGATCGACAGAATGATGCTAATGAACGTTATGTGGGTTTTAATAGTCTTGTATTTTCCAGGCGTTCACCAACTCAATTTAAGTGTTATATAATACATGCGTAACACTTTTAATCATTATTGTAATTGGGTCAAATGATCAGCAGTAAGTCTTTAATGTCTAGGTGTGTGTTGGGTGGGTCACTAAAGCCCCTCACACAGATGTGTTTGAGGTGATGGTGTGACCCCAGAGCTGTGTCAGTGATGGTGTGACCCCAGAGCTGTGTCAGTGATGGTGTGACCCCAGAGCTGTATCAGTGATGGTGTGACCCCAGAGCTGTATTAATGATGGTTTGTTCTGTGCAGACGATGAGGAGGCAGCGGACTGAAGTGGTGGTTGAACTCAGGAAGGTGAGATCCGTTCACACTGGTTCAGGATGAGCTCTGTAACACTGATGTACTCTAACACTGGTGTGTTGTGCAGAATAAGAGAGACGAGCACCTGCTGAAGCGCAGGAACGTGCCTCATGAGGATATCTGTGAGGACTCTGACGCAGACGGAGATCTCAGGAGTGTAAGAGCTGTTCTCTTGAATCTAATGTTTATGAACCGCTTCAGCAAGTGAGTTGAGTTTCCACTTTTTACTCTAATAATTCTTCTCTCTCTCTTTTTTAAAAATAGCAAAACTCTTCTCTTGAAGCAATAGTGCAGGTAAGTTGTTTAAATAAAAGTAGGAAGCAACTAATGCTTTTTAAAAGTAGAAAATCCTTTTAATAAGTGAATCAGCATCATTCCTCCGGTCTTCAGTGTCACATGATCTTCAGAAATCAGAATATGCTATATCGCTGACGTGTGTGTTTGATGAGATGAGATTCACTCCAGCAGTGTTGATGACACACGATGTTAGTCTGTATATTAACGAGGTGTCTGGTCTGAATGCTGTAGAATGCCACCAGTGATAACCAGGGCGTCCAGCTCAGCGCCGTCCAGGCCGCCAGGTGAGTACCAGCTCAGTCATCATGATGTTCCCTGCTCGTGTGTGTGACCTGAGACACATCCTGTTGACCTCGTCTCACAGGAAGCTGCTGTCGAGTGACCGCAACCCTCCCATAGACGACCTGATCAAGTCTGGGATCCTGCCCATCCTGGTGCACTGTCTGGACCGAGACGACAAGTAAGACCTGTGACGTGCTGCTAGTCAGGGATGAGATCGATCACGATAAAGCACAATATTGTTATCGTGGGCACTTCAGAATACAGAGAATAATTATTCATCACATTCGAAGGAGTTCATCAGAGTGACAAATACTTAATATTTAGACTTAATAGGCTATTTTTTTAAAGTGTTTTGGTTCTTCATTCTTTAGACACACTTTACATTAGGGCCTCATTCGTTAATTCATTAGTTAACAAACTGCCAGTGAAAACTCCTTCGAGACATTCAGTAATCTCAGGTTATTTCAGTGTTTAATAACATGTTGCAATCACGTTATTTAATGAACTAACATGAGCAAAGACTTGTTTTTAAACTGAATGAATCTATTGCTCATTGTGAATGTTAATGCATTAACTACGGTTAACTCGAGGTCTTATTGTCAAGTGATGCTATTGGTCTATAATTATTTTGCTCTTTAATCTGTGTAAATTGTGCTTTGCTTTATTGTACTGTTATAGACTAAATTTCAATCTCTTGTTGATACTGTGATTTTAAAAGCTTTAGCAGTTAATCACATCATGGAGTTTAGGAAATGTGATTGTTAGATGCTCCTGTATTGTCCTGATGGCAGTGTTTTGTCGTCTCTGTGCTGTAGTCCTTCTCTGCAGTTCGAGGCGGCCTGGGCCTTGACCAACATCGCTTCAGGCACATCAGAGCAGACTCAGGCCGTGGTGCAGTCCAGTACGTACACCTCTCTGCTCTGAGTCCGAGTCCATGCGCTGTAGCACACCAGTGTTTTAGCATCTGTTGTTCTTGTACTGTTGTGACTGTCTCTGCTGTAAATGCAGAGTTTAGGACACATGCACGAGCTTCACCACATCTGTGGACCCAAGATTTCTGTATTTCACCCGATTAGTAAACTAAAATCAACTTAACTTGGTTTGTAACTACATTCAAATCTTTTTTTGAATGAATAGATATGAGTTGGATGTTTTCCTAGGGGATTTAATGTTTATATATCAGTGCATCACATTGGCCGTACAGTGTTTTTGGCCAAACTGAAAGCAGCAGTGCACAGTCTAGATTCTTGCTTTTGAATGTAAATCTTACACTGTGTTGAAAATGTGATTGTGCATTGTTGAATGCAGACGAGCAACTTCCCAAGTGTGTTGTGTTGTTGTGGTTGTGCACCCCTGATGATGTGTTTAGTGTGTCTGTAAGTATCAGTCTGACCTGTCAGTGTGTGTGTGTGTGTGTAGATGCGGTTCCTCTGTTCCTGCGGCTCCTGCACTCTCCGCATCAGAACGTGTGTGAGCAGGCCGTCTGGGCTTTAGGGAACATCATCGGTGAGTGGCTCGCTCCTGTTTCTCTGGTGGTGTTCGTTGTCAGATGAGTGACCTCTGTGCTGTTACAGGTGATGGTCCTCAGTGCAGAGACTACGTCATCAGCCTGGGGGTGGTCAAGCCCCTCCTGGCCTTCATCAGCCCCTCCATACCCATCACCTTCCTCCGCAACGTCACTTGGGTCATGGTGAACCTGTGCCGGCACAAGGACCCCCCCCCGCCCATGGAGACCATCCAGGAGGTATGAGAGTGACCCGTCTGTGAGTCATGTGACCCGGTGTGACCTCTTGCCCTGTCTGCACAGACACTAACAGTCTCTTGTGTGATGGTGTGTGTGTGTGTGTGTGTGTGTGTGTTGACACAGATTCTCCCTGCGCTGTGCGTGCTCATCCACCACACTGATGTGAACGTAAGTGCTGCTCTTGCTCCGTGTGTACATGCACCGCTCCGTGTCACACGTGTGGATGGGTTGACCTGTGTTCTGTGCAGATCCTGGTGGACACCGTCTGGGCGCTGTCTTATCTCACAGACGCTGGCAATGAGCAGATCCAGATGGTCATCGACTCGGGGATTGTGCCGTACCTCGTGCCCTTACTGAGCCACCAGGAGGTCAAAGTTCAGGTACAGAGGAGCGTGATGTGCACTCATTGAAGTGTTCAGCGTGATGTGTAGCCTCTCTAATGTTAGCTGTGTGTCTCTAGACGGCTGCTCTGCGAGCGGTGGGGAACATAGTGACGGGCACAGATGAACAGACGCAGGTGGTGCTCAACTGTGACGCTCTGGGGCACTTCCAAGCGCTCCTCACACACCCCAAAGAGAAGATCAACAAGGTAACCAGTGCTCATGTGACCCTCACAGTGTCCTCCGCTCACATTTCACCCCTCAGTCTCTAACTAATGGGTTTGTCTTGAGTAAACTTATAAAGATGCAGTGTATAAATGCAATATAATCTACAGACCCTACAGAATGAACAGTTATGTTTTATTACCTTTAGAATGAGCAGTTTCTTTCTTACATACACCACAGGTGCCTTTACATGGTCTTACCCTGCCATGTTCCTACTGCTCTACAGACTGCATTTCATCTTGCTGTTCTTGTGCATAAAACAAAGTAACAATAATATTCACAACGTATGGGTATACTATAAATATAGCCACTCTGTGCAGTTCTCCAGCTCACCACTAGATGTCAGTGAGACTTACCCAGAGAGAGATTGTAATGAGTTCTGGTTTGAGCCTTAGGAGTTTGGATTTGATGACCGCTGAGGTGTGTCTCTGGCGTGAGTGAATGCTGAACATGTTTAGGGGTGTGTGTGTGTGTGTGTGTGATGGGAATGAATGATGTGAAGCAGGCCGCTCACACAGAGACTGGTGCTGCAGTAATGAGTCTGAGTGTTTTGTTCCCGCAGGAGGCCGTGTGGTTCCTGTCCAACATCACGGCAGGAAACCAGCAGCAGGTTCAGGCCGTCATCGATGCCAATCTAGTGCCCATGATTATTCTGCTGCTGGATAAGGTGCGTGTCTGGAGCTCTCTTCTGCGACTTCAGAGTATTTAACACCGTGACATCTTGAGCACACGGGGTGCAGATGATATCACGTGTACACGGCCAGTCAAAAGATTAATGGTTTTAAAGAAGTCTCTTCTGCTTACCAAGTCTGCACTTATTTGCCAATGCATTAATATTGTGAACTATTTTTACTATTGAAAATAACTGTTTTCTATTTGCATATGTTATAAAAAGTATTTTATTCCTGTATTTTCAGCATCATTCCTCCGGTCTTCAGTGTCACATGATCTTCAGAAATCACAATAATATGATGATTTACTGCTCAAGAAACATTTCTGATTGTTAAACAGCGGAGTAGATTTATTTTCAGAACATTATTTATTTGGATTATACATCTTGTAACATAAATTGTCTTTCTCATTTCTATAATTTCTTTCTACAAAAAAAGAAAAATACAAAACCAATCTTTTGAATGTTTATAACAAGCTTTTTCAGATAGATGCTGATCTTTAAGAATCTTATTATTCTACAAAGACTCCTGGGAAAAAGTGGTAATAATAAAGAAAATGCATATTATTCTGCTTTCTGAAGATCAGGTGACACTGACGACTGGAGGAATGATGCAGAAAAATATCAACTTTGAAATCACAGGAATAAATGAGTTTAACAGAGATTCACACAGAAAGCAGTTATTTGAAATAGTGAAATATTTCACAATATTACAGCTCTTTCTGTGTTTTGGCTCAAATAACTGCAGGCGTGGTGAGTAGAAGAGACTTCTGTAAAAGCGTTTGACTGGAAGTGTAGACCAGTAGCAGTGTAGTTGTGTAATCACTGGCAGAGAATGAGGAATAATCACTGGTTTGATGTTTAAATCGGTGCTGTGTCTCTCAGGGAGATTTCGGCACTCAGAAGGAGGCGGCGTGGGCCATCAGTAACCTGACCATCAGCGGCAGAAAGGAGCAGGTGCGTTATTCACTCTCACACACACACACACACACGTTAAAGAGAGGCAGTGTTCAGGTGTTGCTCTGGTCCTGTAGGTGGCGTACCTGATCCAGCAGCAGGTGGTTCCTCCCTTCTGTAACCTGCTGACGGTCAAAGACGCTCAGGTGGTGCAGGTGGTCCTGGACGGACTCAGTAATATCCTCAAGATGGCTGATGATGAAGCGGAGACCATCGCCAACCTGATCGAGGAGTGTGGAGGTGAGCAGAGCCAGTGTTTGAGTGATGAACCGTAATCCAACATCACACTCTAAACTCACTAGATGTCTGGGACATGTCAGGGGTTCACAATCTTATGTGTAGTGACACATTTTTGACGTTTCAGTGGATGAATGAGTGGAGGAGGTTCTGAATGAGCGCTTGAGATCAAATTATGAAAGTGGTGAGGTTAAAGAGGACTAAATGATTTAAACAGAAACCCCTCTCACTTGGTACATTACTGATTATAATGAACACACATTCACCATTAAAGTCTGATTTCTTTGCTCTCTAATGAGGGCATTTCATTGTTGAAATGTATAACGGCAACCGTTAAATATGAGCTCCTAAACTCTTATGCCTTGTTTGTGTATCTTCCTGTGACAAGTGTATTTGAGGATGATTGTTATCTTTTGTTTGCTCAGGTTTGGAGAAAATCGAGCAACTGCAGAACCATGAGAATGAGGACATCTACAAACTGGCTTATGAAATAATCGATCAGTTCTTCTCATCTGATGATGTAAGTTTGTTTTTCCTGCTGAGCAATGAGTACGTGTGTGTGTGTGTGTATCAATGTTTAGTTTTTTTTACCTCTTCAATTTTGTTCTTGAAGTCATACGCAGCTCTCGTTGATTCTCATTCTTGCGTCCGCTCGCCCTTTCCTTTCTTTCAGATTGACGAGGACTCCAACCTGGTCCCCGAAGCGATCCAAGGAGGAACGTACAGCTTCAACTCTTCTACCAACGTGCCAGCAGAGGGGTTCCAGTTCTAGACCCGACGGGGAAGTCTGGAGATTTGTTTGTGATGCAGCACTCTGTTCAACATTAAAAATAATTAGAGAGAGCGAGAGAGAGCGCGAGAGAGTGTGAGAGATATTAGATCCGTTGTGCTTGGCTGATGGGATCCAGCTGCATCTAATCCGAGAGAAACTGAGTGGAGCTGCTTCTGGAGGAAGCGTCCAGACGGCGTTTGAGACGGCTTTGAGTGGATGTGAGTGAGAGTGAGTGGCTGACTACTGCGTTTCAAACACCACCATCTAAACCCAACGCGTGTCTTTTCAACACAACCAAACCCAACCAATGGGAATAACCAAGACATCTCGCGCGAATAATCAGAGGAAGAACACTAAAGGAGAACCTCACCAACAACCAAGAGACGGGAACACACTTCTGAAGTGTGTGTGTGCGTTCATCTGATGTGCTGGAGAACAAACCCAGCAGGCCAGAGCCCTCTCCTTCACGCCGCAGTCTTTGGTCTGTCTGTGTGTGTGTGTGTGTGTGTGTGTGTGTGTGTGCTTGACTGACTGAAGAAACGCAGGACTGAATGTAACGGACGCAGCGAGTCAAGAGCGTGTGGAAGGTGACCAATTCAATGGGAAATAGTGGAATAGCCTGGAAGAGGAGGCTAAATTAATAATTCAAATAAATCACCTGCGGTGGAACGAGTGGACATCAGTGATCTAAAGAAGACAATGTCATGACTTTAATTCTCCCTTTTCTTTTAACTGTTTAGTGTTGATGACACTGGACTGAGCTTTGGCTGTTGCGTCTTCAAGGACGTGCGTGTTGTCCCAGTGTTTTTTCTTTTTCTTTTGGCCTTCCCAGTTTCAGCTTTTATTTTTCAGTGCTGGTGTAAATACATGTAATACACACAGTGCACTGTTGTACCTTTGCACAGACCCGGGCTATTGTACATTAACTGCACTGCTGTCATGATGAGTTTCCCGCTTCTCTGTTCTGGGGAATAAATGCGATGGCTTTGAGCCGTGCGTGATCATGTGGGGAGGCGTTTCAGACGGATCCACAGCATGTGCTAAACTGCAGCATACCTCCTTTTAGTGGGTTTTAGTTTTGTAAGTATTAGTTTTTCCTCCTTTTATTTTTAAAGTACCTACTGTAATGTTTGTGACTTTTTTTTTTTTCATTTCTGCCCCTCACCGTTCCTGACCGACAAGCAATTCTCCACCGTTTTGCACATTGCAGCGTTGGAGGTGTGTGAACATTAGCGAGATGGACAAAACTCAAACTCCTACTTGTAGTGCAAATACAGAGTCCATCTTCATTTGTAGATATTGGTGTTCAGTGTTGAGCGTGTCTCTGGCGGACTGTGCGGTCCTTCATCCTAAAGCACGCACAGGTAACGGTCTGAAAGCGCTGTTTAGGTTTACCATCGATCCTTTCGTTTCTTAATTTTAGTTGACTGTAGAGCTCTCTGTTTTGCATAACCTCATTGTTTTATTTACAGCCCACCCTCCCTAGCATCATTCCTTGTTTGCAAATATGTAGTTTCAAAAGAAGAGAAAATAGATGGTATGCCTATCCTGTTGGCCATAGACTACAGGCTCTGTACCTATTCAAATAAATATTCAGATGTGTCACACTGCTGCTTCTCTGTCGCTGATCTGAGCTGAAAGATGAACAAGCTTCTGATGGGGGTTTTTAAAGTAATTGCCTAATCAAGGAGTTTAAAAATAAAAATGCATTTATGGAGGCCAAACCTCCGAATAGATTTACTACTTTATTTTTTTTAAAGTCCAGATGAATTGCATTAATCAAATTCATGATAATATATTTTTAATCTCTTAATTTTAAAACGCTCATCAATAATCAGGCCGCTTCATCACTGGGTTCTAACAAAAAAAAAAAAAACTTTTAATGCACTTTACACCGGTGAATTTGAAACCACGTACTAACCTTACTATTTCTGCCATGTGAAGTTATGGTAACAGTTAGGAGTTGTAGGAGCAGTGGTATTAGAAAACATTTAGTGGAAAGTACCCAGATGGTCCACTACTTCCAGTTATTCTCGAGTGTGTATCAATTGGACCCTTAACTGTCCCATGATACCACCGGAGAGAAGTTCTTGCTAGTACAATAATATTTTTTAAGAAAAATACTGCTGCTTAAATTGTTTAATTGGTGGTAACATGGTTTTACTATCCTCTGGAATAATGACTCACTTGTTGATGGTTCGAACAATGTAAATTTGAATAGAGTAATTTGTGAGTTAGATGCAAATAATATATATTTAGCTTAACTAGGCTGAATTAATGTCAATGCATGTCACCTTGTCTACACTGTAGACACATGTTAACCAGTTTAATGAGCTAAAGTTAAACAGATTGAAATAGAAGTTTTATTTGTCTTTACTAGTATGTGACAACTTCATAGAAACGTAGGCTTCTGCTTGCTCCGTGTTATTTTACTTCTGTGTTACAAACCGCTCAAGACAACTCTTTTTCACATTTCGGGAATTAGACAAGCACCACAGTGAAAAAGATAAGTGACTCCATATAGGATCTGTAGAACGTGCACATCAGTATTTTGTCCACATTAACGGACCTTAGTTTCCACAAACGGTACGATCTTTGCTGCCCCTTCTTACTCAACACTGGTATTTGGAGAAAAATAACATTTATTATCCTATTCTGTACACAGATACTTATACTGTTCAACACACTCAATACCCACGCATGCTCGTTTTCTTATACTGAAGTTTTCAAATCAAGTCATCTCCTTGGTTTTAAGAACATTGTCTTCAAGCGTTTTGACAACAAATAGTGAAATCATCAACCCCTCAAACCTCTATGGCGTCCTCATCACTCAGTAGGTTAACTATTACAGAATCCTCAACAAATGTTATAATATGCCTAAAACTACTTTTACAGTCATTTGTGTGCAAGTTAACAGAGGAGATAGGACAGATCCTTGAGGTATCCCAGTAGATGACACCAGCCATTCAGAAAAACAGTTATTTATTTGAACTCGGTGTCCTTTGCATAATTTCTCTCTCTATTAATTTTTCAATGCCTTCCATAACTAAAGATGTTAAATGCCTCAGTCTGCATGTTATGTTTTTTTTTGGCAATGTAATCGCTTTAGAGCCCCTAAAGGGACATGGTGGTGGAAAAAATTCAGTGTTGGAAGAAAAAAAATGTTTTCACTTTTTTTTGTTCTCTAGCAAAACTTTTGCGTTTTCTCGCAGATATGTTTGTGTTACTTACAGCTATGGAAACAATCTAGATTTTCAACAAAATCACATCATAAATGTTTTTTTTTTTCTCTAATACACATTGGCCACAATTTTTCAAAGTCCTAGAAATTATTATGAGTAAAATCTCTGAAGATCTATATTCCTGTTCATATTTAGACTTCGAACACCAGGATGGCTAGGAACATGAGATTATCCAGTTATGACTTCCTGTTTAACGGGAAAATAAACATGAGGAACACAAAGGCCGAATTCTTTATCTCATCCATCACAATAAAAAAAAAGATAAAAAAAGAATTAAGCTTTACAAAATATGACTTCTAGAAAAAAAAAAGAGACAATAATAAACAATTCTGGCTCATTTGAAATGCCTTCCTCTAAATAAATTTCTGCAACACTGTTATTACATACCTTACTGCACATTTCCAGGCAGTTTCAAATTGAAAGAACCAGTGAGTGACTGTTAAACTGAGTGGCTACAGGTAGCTCTTCTCTTTTAAAGTGTATTTTTGTCTGTTGGCAACAGATCCACAATGGAGCATCCAGTTAAGCCCCTTTCACACTGCACGTCGGACCCGGCATATTGCCGGAACATTGCTTGGTTGCCTTTCTGTGTGAAAGCAACCACGTCCCGGGATTGATTCCGGCATTGAACCCGGGTCAGGGTCCTAGTAACATTGCTGGGTTCAACTCGGGACGAGCGCTGTGTGAACAAAAGCCAGATCTAATGCCGTGTCGAAGTGATGACGCACGTTATCGCACGGCTCGTTTACCGGCTGTTTTGAAGGAAGATCAACGTTTGCAAATAAAAAATATGTATAAACCGTAATGAAGCAGAGATCAGTTTGTTCCTCACTTTCCGCTCTGACGCCGAGATCGTTCGCTTGCTTCTGTGAAAGTATAACGTGCCTAACGTTTTCGACTTATTCATTACACTTCACACCCTGATGTCACGTGTCGTTACGGGATCTATACGGGTTGTGTGTGAAAGCACGCACATTATCACAATAAGTTTAATAACAGCACAATATCTCCACATAGAATATATTAAATACAGTGATTTAATAATCAAATAAGAAAACAAAGGCACGCACACAACTTTAGCATAGATAAATTGCTACAGTACAGCTAGCATCTGTCCACTTTCCCCAGGGGGGCAGGGTTTCAAATTTTTTTGAAGCACCCCTGGGCGCCGCCATTGGCTAGCGGACCCCCACCTGCTGTTAGCATTCCATTGACTACCATTCATTTTGGCGTCATTTTGACAGTGAATAACTACATCTGTGGCGTTTAAAGACTCCATTTGTCCATTAATTATTTCTAAAGAAACACGAAAATGTATAAAAGGCTCCATTACCTTGTATCTTATGTTATGGCCCCGTAGAATCAGTATTTGTTAAAATAGGCTAATGATTGCGTCATAACCAGCGACTCTCTGTCGCACAGTAGAGAAATTACCGTATGGACAGGAGGAGAAGCTCAAAGGCAATCATTTACGGTCTATGAGGCTATCGGGGGGATGTGGAGGCATGAAGTCAAGGGACAAGCCCATAGAGAGTGCACAAAAGAAACGGGACAAAATTGTTCATCAAGGTCTGCAAGATTCGGTGGGTTATTCAGATTCCGCTTGGCACAGCGACTAGAAGACTTACAGTTGTCAGACATGACATCTACATCACCAAGCTCAGTTTGAGTCTGCGCAGTACGCTCGTCCCCCAGGTTGTGTTTCTAACTGACTTCACTTGTCTCCGTTGAATCCAATGGGGTCGCTGTGTCCATTTCTTTTGCTGTCTATGGCTTTCCCGATGGGTCTAACTCCGTTCTGTGGGCGGGACCGCTGACCTGCGCATCCTGTGTGCATCGACTGTAGTGTATTGCAAGGGAAACTAAGCCAAATGAATATAACCTGTGTGTGGCCTTTTTTTACAGTGACGCTAAAACACTGCTTCAATACATGACCATGACATGTTTTTTTTACGGTGCTTCAGGTACGTATTGCAGTGGTTCATAATTCAAATATCTTTAATTAATATAATTAATGCTCTATTGTGTTGGAAATGTCCCATACACTAAACCCAACAATAAACCTGATAGTGTTAACAAATGCAAAACTGGTATGAAACTGCAATTGTTGATGCAGCTGTGCTATTTTAACTATCTTTTTTTTTTTTTAGCTTTTTTGTTGAACCATAGTGCTTTATAAGTTGGAGATCTTCATCTCCTAAGTGCAGCGCGTATCCCATGAGCTACCGAGTAAATCTACTGAGTTATAAAACTCCTGCATATGAAGCTGGATATGTGATGCTAACATTCAAATGCATCAGTTCCAAATCTCACAGCATGTTAAAACTGTTACAGTGTTACATATTGTTGCAAATCATACTTTGTGTGGAAAAGGAATAAAAGTTGTTGGACTTGTACTGACTTTAGTGTTCATTTCAACTGGAAACTACAGCGATTCATATGTTAAAGTATGTTTTTTGAGTTTGGCAGAAATGTAGGTACGTATTTTGCAACGAGTCTATGTTGATCATTGAGTTCACATCAACAAGAAATGTTAAAATCTGCCTACAGTATATTGTCTGTCTACAGGTCCTGGTCATATAATTAGTATATGATCAAAAAATGTATTTATTTCACTCATTCCATTCAAAAAGTGAAACTTGTATATTATATTAATTAATTACACGATTCTGATATTTTTTTTTTTAAAAACTGCTCAGGTGTTATGAGAGACCAGGTTGCTCTGATAGTGGCCTTCAGCTCTTCTGCATTCTTGGGTCTGGCATATCGCATCTTCCTCTTCACAATACCCCATAGATTTTCGTGTCAGGTGAGTTTGCTGGCCAATTAAGAACAGAGATACCATGCTCCTTAAACCAGGTACTGGTAGCTTTGGCACTGTGTGCAGGTGCCAAGTCCTGTTGGAAAATGAAATCTGCATCTCCATAAAGTTGGTCAGCAGCAGGAACATGAAGTGCTCTAAAACTTCCTGGTATATGGCTGTGTTGACCTTTGACCTCAGAAAACACAGTGGACCAACACCAGCAGATGACATGCCACCCCAAACCATCACTGACTGTGGAAACTTTACACTGGTCCTCAAGCAACGTCGATTGTTTGCCTCTCCTCTCTTCCTCCAGACTCTGGGACCCTGATATCCAAAGGAAATGCTAAATTTACTTTCATCAGATAACATAACTTTGGAGCACTCAGCAATAGTCCAGTCCTTTTTGTCTTTAGACGCCTCTGATGCTGTCTGTTGTTCAAGAGTGGCTTGACACAAGGAATGAGACACCTGAAACCCATGTCTTGAATACGTCTGTGCATAGTGTTTCTTGAAGCACTGACTCCAGCTGCAGTGCACTATGAATCTCCCCCGCATTTTTGAATGGCTTTTGTTTCACAATCCTCTCCAGGGTGCGGTTATCCCTATTGCTTGTACAGTTGTTTTTTTTCTACCACATCTTTTCCTTCCCTTCACCTCTCTATTAATGTGCTTGGAGATACAGAGCTCTGTGAACAGCCAGCCTCTTTTGCAATTACCTTTTGTGTCTTGCCCTATTTGTGCAAGGTGTCATTGGTTGTCTTTTGGACAACTGTCAAGTCAGCAGTCTTCCCCATGATTGTGTAGCCTACAGAACTAGACTGAGAGACCATTTAAAGGCCTTTGCAGGTGTTTTGAGTTAATTAGCTGATTAGAGTGTGGCACCAGGTGTCTCCAATATTGAACCTTTTTACAATATTTTAATTCTCTGAGATACTGAATTTGGGATTTTCTTTAGTTTGTCAGTTATAATCATCAAAATTAAAAGAAATAAACATTTTGAAAAATATCAGTCTGTGTGTAATGAATGAATATAATATACATGTTTCACTTTTTAATGGAATTAGTAAAATCAACTTTTTGATGATATTTTAATTATATGGTGGCCATGAACCCATCATGGCGGTGCGTCCACACGCAGCGGCTTCACTCTGTCCCGACACAACAGTGTTTTTGTTTTTTGTCTTGTGAGTTGCAGTGTTATGGTATGTCGTCATTGCGTCTACCTGTCTTTAAACGCCCATACGGTCGCGAGTTTCTGCTCGATGTCAGCAGAACTGCATTTTTACAGTTAAAATCCGCACATGTGGAACAGCTGCAGGATCTTGGTCTGCTATGGAGGCCTACACCATCACCGACCCCCACTACTGCATTTCGTCCGCAGCGGAGGTGCCACAAGCGGTGTGAGAGGAAGCAGAATAGGGGTAAGCGCCGAGGTTTCCGAACTAGGCTAACAGCTAACCCACACAAGCCATCTGTCCCCACCATCGTACTGGCTAACATACACTCGTTAAACAATAAACTGGACTACATTCGATTACTACGTTCAACTCAGAGGACTCTAAGAGACTGTTGTGTTTTTGTGTTCACGGAAACATGGCTCAGCAACCGCGTTCCAGACTGCACTATTCAACTCGACCAGCTGACGTGCTATCGAGTGGACAGAGGTCTCATCGCGGGAGGAAAAACCCGCGGCGGCGGGCTTTGTGTTTACATCAATGACGCGTGGTGCCGTGATCCTGTTGTGATCTGCAAACACTGCTCACCCCTGGTGGAGCTTATGATGGCCATTCTATTTGCCGATGGAATATACTGCCATACTGCTCATTTCGGTTTACATTCCCCCAAACTACACCAACAGGAACAATGCACTAAATGAATTGCACCAGCACATCAGTCAGCAGCAGACAGCACACCCTGATGCTTTTCTCATCATAGCTGTGAATTTCTACCATGCTGACTTAAAGAGTGTGTTTCCAAAAATACACCAGCTCATTAACTTTCTAACACGAGGTAATACAATTTTGGAATTTGTTTATACCCACACAGAGAGGAGCTTACAAAGTCCTCCCCCTCCCCCAGACCACATCACTGTCATGCTAATGCCTGCATACAGACCGCTCATTAAAGTCGCCAAACCAGTTCAACAACACATTCAAGTGTGGCCAGAAGGATCATCAGAGGTTCTTCAAGACTGCTTTGACACAACTGACTGGGACATGTTTAAGCAGGCTGCAACATACAATAACTCCACTGACCTCCAGGAGTACTCTGAGACTGTCACCACCTACATCAACAAGTGTATTGATGATGTAACAGTCACAAAAACCACCACTGTCTTTGCCAATCAGAAGCCGTGGATGACAGGGGAGGCCTGCAGACTCCTGAAGACTCCGGAGGATAGCCCATCAATTCAGCAACAGCAGAGACACTAGGAGTCTGTGGCAGGGGATACAGACCATTACGACTACAAGCCCCCACCACGGAGGAGGTGATGATCCTGACCCCAGACAGCGTGAGGAGATCCTTCAGCAGGATCACTGCACGCAAATCTCCGTGTCCTGACAACATCCCTGGGCATGTACTGAGAGACTGTGTAGCAGAACTCACTGATGTCTTCACAGACATTTTCAACATTTCACTTAGTCAGGCTGTTGTTCCCACGTTTCAAAACTACCACCATCATTCCAGTTCCGAAGAAGCCATCTCCATCCTGCTTCAATGACTACCGTCTTATTGCACTTACTCCCATCCTCATGAAGTGCTTTGAATGGCTAGTCATGTACCACATCAAGTCTCCCCTCCCTACCTGGACCCCTTCCAGTTTGCATATCGGTCCAACCGGTCGACCGATGATGCCATCGCCACTGCAGTCCACTCAGCACTCACACATCTTGACAAAAAGGACTCATACATCAGAATGCTGTTCATTGACTTCAGTTCAGCATTCAACACAATCATCCCTCAACAGCTTATTTACAATCTGGTCAAGCTGGGGCTCAACACTTCACTGTGCAACTGGCTGTTGGACTTTCTGACTGGAAGACCTCAGGCAGTACGGGTCGGCAGCAAAACATCCAGCACCATCACACTGAACACTGTTGAGCCTCCTCCTCTTCACTCTACTAACCCATGACTGCACACCGTCACACAACTCCAACCTCTTCATTAAGTTTGCGGATGACACAACTGTGCTGGGTCTCATTAGCAACAAAGATGAGACAAACTACAGGAGCGAGGTGAGGCGCCTGGCCGGATGGTGCAGTGACAACAGTCTCTCTCTGAACATGTAGAAGATGAAGGAGATTGTTGTTGACTTCAGGAGAGCACACACTAAGCATGTTCCTCTGACCATCAATGGTGCGACGGTGGAGAGAGTGAGCAGCACCAAGTTCCTGGGTGTGCACATCACAGAGGACCTCTCCTGGACTGAAAAACAGCAGCACTGGCCAAGAAATGACAGCAGCATCTCTGCCAGAACCCCACCCCCATCATGTACACCTTCTACAGAGGCACCATCGAGAGCATCCTGACAAGCTGCAGCACTGTGTGGTATTGCGCCTGCAACGCGTCCTGCCGAAAGACTCTGCAAAGCATAGTGAGAGCAGCTGAGAAAATAATTGGTGTCTCCCTTCCCTCCCTCCAGCACATTCACTTCCAACCCCCCCCCCCCACTAACCTACGATGACATGCACCAGTCACTTTGTGCAGCATTGGTCTGCTCACTACCTCATTCAATGGAACTGACATCATTCTACTACCTTATCAGTTAGTAAAATAAAACAACTGCTCTTGAGTTTCTTTTTTGCTCTAAAAATATTTTATCTGCAGTTTGTTCACTTCACTGATTTGCAATCTATTTGTCATGTGCCTTGTGCTGCTTTATTTAACTTTATTTTTTTTTTATTTTATGTCTTTTTTACATTCCCTTATTGTATAATTGTATCTACATTTTATATTTGATCTAGATTTTTAGTCTCTACTGTTAATGTTATCTGTATGCACCGGGGATCTGAGAGTAAGGCAATTTCGATTCTCTGTATGTATGTACTTTACATGTGGAAGAATTGACAATAAAGCAGACTTGACTTGACTTGAAAAAATATGACCAGCACCTGTATATTGCCTTTGTCTACATTGCTGAGGTGAGGCGGTGCCCAAGAATGTGTTCATACTTCAGTTTGTCACAAAATGGCATGTTGTAAGCATTTACAAAAAACTGGAATACAAAATATTAAAAGAAGGGAGAATTAAGGTAGTGTGCACTTCTGAATTTTTAATGACACAGAGATCAAATTGCCTACTGACATCAGATGGCACTGTCAAGGATTGGTTAAATGAGTATACCATATGCAAAGTCATGACATAGCATGGCACAGCAGGAAACTGCAAGTGAAATCTTGGCATTAAGGGAGGACCTGAAAACAGGCTTAACCCTAGATACATGAAAACAGGGTGCACCCGACAAAGAGAAGGAGGCAACTTGAGCTGTATCGCAACCGGATTAAGGACCTTGGTGATCTGGTATGGACCAATGAACCTGGGTGCCAACTTGCGAGAGACAGCTTTGAGAGGCAGGTCCTTGGTAGACAGCCATACCTTCTGACCACAGACATAACGGTTGGGATCAGCCGCTGCATTGGTCTATGACATCTCTGGAAATAGGCTAGAGGAGATGGCACTGCAGCACTGCAGCACTGCAGCGTCGGGTTCCTGAGAGGTAAGTAACCAACAGAACATTCAAAGGGTGACAAATCTGTGGATGCTACTGGAAGAGTATAATGGGAATACTCAATCCAAGTAGCTCCAAGAGGCATGATTGCGGGATGCCAGGCACTGGAGAACACGCTCAAGATTCTGATTGGCTCGCTCTTACTGGCCATTGGTCTGGAGATGAAAACCTGATGACAGACTCATACAGGCCCCAATCCTGTGGACAAAATTCTTGACAAAAACGGGAGACAAACTGCGGACCCCTATCAGAGATGTCCACCGGAAGACCATGAATCTGGAAGATGTGGTCAATCACCAGTTGGGCCGTCTCCTTGGCAGAGGGGAGTTTGGGTAGGGGCACAAAATGAACCGCCTTAGAGAAGCAATCCACCACCGTGAGAATAACAGTGTAACTTCTCGAAAGGGGCAAGCCAGAGACAACATCTAAGGCAATGTGTGACCAGGGACGAGAAGGAATGGGCAGGGGATGAAGTAGACCAATGGAGGAATGATTAGAGACCTTGTTTTGGGAACAAACGGAGCAAGCGAATACAAAGTGCCTGACATCCTGGCCCGTAGAGGGCCACCAGAATTGCTGGCGGATGGTAACCAGAGATCTCCTGACTCCTGGATGGCAGGCGATCCTAGACTCATTACCCCACTGAAGGACCTCAGGGCATAGCACTGCCGGCACGAACAACCGACCCACAGGACACTCGACTGGTACTTCCTCCCCTCGCCCGGCCTCCTCCACCTGCCGCTCGACGTCCCAGGAGAGGACCCCTAATACCACTCCCTCAGTGAGTATAGTCTCAGCAGGGACCTCCTCTCCCAATCACTCGCATTGACGAGATAGAGTATCGGCTTAACGTTCTTAGAACCAGGCCAGTACGAAAGGGTGAAGTTGAAGTGACCAAAGAAGAGTGCCCAACGAGCCTTGCGTGGATTTGCTTGGCCGAACGGACATACTCCAAGTTCTTGTGATCTGTCCAGACCAAGAAGGGTAGCGCCGACCCCTCCAACCAGTGACGCCACTCACCCAACCTCACCGCCATCAGCCCACGGTTGCCAGTGTCGTAATTTCGTTCCGCAGGGTTAAGGCAATGGGAAAAATACGCACAGGAGTGCACCTTCCCAATCTTTATTTGAATGTTGGGACAAGACTGTGCCTACCCCAACCTCAGATGCATCCACCTCAACAATGAATTGCCATTCAGGATCTGGAATGGAGAGAACAGGAGCAGAGATAAATCGGGACTATAAATTATCAAAGGCCTCCTGAGCCCGAGCACTTCAGGTGAACAGTACCTTGATGGAAGTAAGCGCCAAAATTCCTGATGAATTGTCGGTAGAAGTTGTCGAAGCCCAAGAAATGCTGCAGAGCCTTCCTGAAGTTGGGGACTGGCCACTTGGCGACAGCCTCGACCTTGGCCTGATCCAGCTTAATCCCCCCTGCTGAGACTATAAAGACCAAGAATGAGACTGAATTGGCGTGGAACTCACACTTCTCTGCTATGACATAAAGGTGGTTGGAGGACCTGGCACACGTGCTGAGTGTGTACCTGAAGGGATGGAGAAAAGATGAGAATATCATGGAGGTACACAAAGACAAATCGGTTAATCATGTCTCCCAACACGCTATTGACCATGCCCTGGAAGACAGCAGGAGTGTTAGTAAGCCCAAACGGAAGGACCAGGTATTCATAGTGTCCCGTGGGGGTATTGAAGGTTGTCTTCCACTCATCGCCCTCACGAATGCAGATGAGATGATAGGCGTTGCAGAGGTCTAACTTAGTGAAGACCTTGGCTCCCTGCAAAAGTTCAAAGGCAGATGATTAACGGCAAGGGGTACCTGTTCTTTATAGTGATGTCATTTAACCCTCGGTAATCAATGCAAGGACACAGAGAGCCATCCTTCTTCTTGATGAAGAAGAACCCAGTGCCAGCAGGGGAGAACGAGTGGCGAATGAGCCCATCTTTTAAGGATTCTTGAATGCATGTGTCCATAGCCTCTCGTTCAGGACCTGACAGGGAAAATAGGCGACCCTGTAGTGGAGAAGTGCATGGGAGGAGGTCGATGGCACAATCAAACGGCCGGTGAGGAGGCAGCGAGGTGGCCCGGGATTTGCTGAAAACCAGCTGCAGATCACAGTACTCCCCCGGAACCCCAGTGAGGTCAACAGCCTCAACCTGCAACACAGAAGACACAGACAAAGGAGGAGAGGCAGCACCAAGACAACATGCATGACATGACTGACTCCAAAACACAATCTGACTGCGGGACCAGTCCACATGATGGCTGTGCTGAGTCAATGAAGGGTGCCCCAAAACAAGACTGGCATGAAAGGACTCCAGGAGGAATAGCTCAGCCGACTCATGGTGATTGCCCGAGACAACAAGACTTACACGAGGGGTGGTGTGGGTGATAGTGGCTACAGGCTGACCAGAGAGGCCCAAGACAGTGACAGGAGAAGAAATAGGAATGGCAGGAATGCCCCAGTGTCTTGAATTGGATGGCGTATTCAGTCACAGAATGTCCACCTTGACGAAGCCGTGCTAGTTTAGATGCAGCCTCAACCCCTCGGTAACGAGTCATCCAAAAATATTTATAATTAGATTTGAGTCGCAGTCGGTTGGGTCGTTTGAAATAAAGATGTCAAAAATAAACCTTTGTAATTTATATAGTCCTAGATACAATTTTGAAATACTTAGGCCTATACTGGCTGAATAACTGGCAGGAAGATGACGCACAAGCTCAGTCTGCAGGAAGAGAAGGAGGCGGTAAAGAAGACTGGGGAGCAACAGCGCTGTTTTTGGTAAAACATGATTTTTACGACTTCATTAAGTTTTGTTTTATAGAAAACTCTTTTTAAAAGATTTTCTTTTTGTATAAATTGTATCTTAATTTTGATCAATGTTTTATCAATCAATTGCCCGTATTAAATAAATAAGAAGGAAATATAAAGCAGACAATGTAATGAGGTGCTGACACGATCACTTGCATTGCATGTGTACTGGAGGGCATCAAAACTCAACTTGTGCCTCACAGATTTGAGAAATATAGGCTATATATTACAGAAAGCTTGAAATGTCTATTTTAAAATAAAATATTCAAACCAACATTAATAGGCTACTCTCTGATTATTAGGCTAATCCATATGAAATGTGCATTTCTGTCTGGTGTTCATGGCGAGTCCGCATCGTCAACTTCATTTTTGCAGCGACACAGAAAACACTAGTTTATTACTAAACAATTACATGTCTTAAACCATCAGGCCATTCTGGGTTGAGCAAGCAACCCCGCGGAATGAGTGAGCAGAGCGGAATATAACGATCAAACAGCTTAGCCATTTCACAGCAAAATTCCTCAAAATCTGAGCAGAGGCAGGCTCTCGCATCTCAAACGGCCATCCCCCACTCACAAGCTTTTCCAGTCAGCAGTGTGATGACATAAGCAACCTTCAGGTGCTCTGTAGCATAACGCCGTGGTTGCAGCATGAATACCAGCGCACATTGAGAGAGACACACCCGACATGTATTTGGATCTCCATCATACAAGGGCGGATTGTTGGCGTGCGGCAGTGATGCAAAGGTTCATTCAAAATGAGCGGGTCCATGCTGTCGAGTCATCCAAAAATATTAGTAATTATATTTGAGTCGCGGTCTGTTGGGTCGTTTGAAATAAAGATGTCAAATAAACCTTTGTAATTTATATAGTACTAGATAAAATTTTTGAAATACATAGGCCTACACTTTGACGCACAAGCTCAGTCTGCAGGAAGAGAAGGAGGCGGTAAAGAAGACTGGGGAGCAACAGCGCTGTTTTTGATAAAACTTGATTTTTACGACTTCATTAAGTTTTGTTTTATAGAAAACTCGTTTTTTATAAATTGTATCTTAATTTTGATCAATGTTTTATCAATCAGTTGCCTGTATTAAATAAATAAGAAGCAAATATAAAGCAGACAATGTAATAAGGTGCTGACACGATCACTTGCATTGCATGTGAACTGGAGGGCGCCAAAACTTAGAAATGCGATCTTTGCTCACGAGCTCTGATCAGAACAAACCTGAACCTCACTGACTGCACTGACCCAGACTAGACTATTTTAGTACAAATTATGAGCTTCTTTTTTATCATTCTGAACAAAATTTGAATATATTACGTTTTTTTTGTTGTTGTTGTTTTGCATAGTTCCTACGTCTATGGCCCAATGACGCTACAGTGAGCATATACTGCTTTTAAAAAATGCGGGTCAAGAAGCGGGTTGGGTACAATATGTTCTTTTTTCTTCTTTTGCGGTCTGAGTTGCGGGTGGGTTAGTTGAAAACGTTGGTCGGGTGCGGGTTATTAATACATTGACCGGCGCATCACTGGCGTGCGGTTCGGGCTTGTGCTGAGTGAGAGGCTGGGGAACCGCTGAAGCGGTGGACGACAGAACCTCTTGCAGTTCACGGAAGTGGAGACTTAACTCAGCCATTGGGGAGTGAGGGTGTCCACCTCCTGAGCGGTGGACAAGAGCTGGCTGGCTAGGTGGCCGAGGAGAGCGCCTTGATGAGCGATAGCTGACCGAACAAACTACTCATCCGCTGGATCCATTCTCAGGTCTGGCCATATTGTGAAAAACAAGACCAAGATCCAACTGCAGATGAATGAATAAAAAGTTTATTAGCTCTGAGGACTAATCAGTTGGATAACAAGCACTCCGTCAGGAAGACCAGCGGGGAGAATTCATTGGCATCAGCCGGAGAATTCATTGGCATCAGCCAGACAGCGGCGAGGGAAGGTGACGAGCCCGCAGTGGAAAACCAGTGTCAAAGCTGAGAGAGAGGTGAGTCGAGTCGGCTCCTTAGCTGATACAGGCTTCAGTAAAAGAGAGAGACCAACAACGCCTTCCAACAACGCTTATGGACTAACACAAGACAGTAAACACAAGGGCATGATAAAGGGAAGATAATAAGTGCAGAACAGGGTGCAAGTGCGGGAGAACACGTTAATCAGGGATAAGAAAAGGGGCGGAGAAAACAGCGGTGATCTTGAAACACCTTGAAAAACCTCCATGTCAAGATACCATTCTTGAGAGGAAACATGAACCTCCCTTCCCTCAAACACTGTATCGGATTCCTGTGGAGAAGACCCATGAGGGTAAATCTGTTAGGGTACAGTTATGTCAATTATGTTATGTCAGGTTATGTCAAAAAACTCCCAACTAATTTTCTGTTCCAACATCAAAATCATCCTACATCGCTGGAGAAGCACAGACCCACTGGTTACAAAGTGAATTTGCAAGGAGCATCAAACAATCTTTCCAAAAAAAAAAAAAAAAAGAAGGGTAAAACATCAGCGTAGGTCAATTTTGAAGGAGAAAAGTGTTGGGAGTTTTTAGACACACCCTGTTTAAAACCATTGTACACAGAGTATGCATGCACCCTACAGAGCTAGACGAACATTTGTGGCTAAAAAGTGTTTGTTTGTTTTTTTAAGAAAATGACTGATCGTTTCACTATATAAGTTGCGACTGATAAATTCAACAGAAATAGAAACATCTGTTCGCTTGTAATTGTCTAGAAATGTGTCAATGAGTAGTGAATGTTTGTCATTATTATTAATTGTAGATCTGATAAAGAATAGAGCAATACGTTGGTGTACAAACTGCAGTGCTTCGTCCACCAGGACAAGACCACAGGAAACAGATGATTCTTCTGCACAATCTGACTTTGCTGCAGCCTGGAATTGAACTACTGGTTTCGTCTGGTCAGAGGAGAACTGACCCCCAACTGAGCCTGGTTTCTCCCAAAGTTTTTTCTCCATTCTGTCACCGATGGAGTTTCGGTTCCTTGCCGCTGTCGCCTCTGGCTTGCTTAGTTGGGGACACTTCATTTACAGCGATATCATTGACTTGATTGCAAATGATTGCACAGATACTATTTAAACTGAACTGAGATGATTACATCACTGATTTCAATGATGAACTTTGTCATTTTGCATTACTGACACACTGTTTTCCCAATTAATGTTGTTCAGTTGCTTTGACGCATTATTTTTAGTTTAAAGCACTATATAATGAAGGTGACTTGACTTGATGACAGATTTTTGGAAGGAGGTGGGAACCACTGAGATAGCAAGGGAATCATTAAAAATAGATGTAAACAAACCAGATCAGCACAGGTCCTCAGAACACGGCCAGAAATTCCATCAGGAGTTCTCAGACACGGTGATCACATGATCATCTCTGCTCTGACTGCTGATTCCTGATGCGCTGATCGGCAGACTCGCGTTGCCGCAGTTGCATTCAAAGCACCCGTAGAAAGATTTCACAGTTGCAGAGGATGTGTTTCCAAAGGCACGGGTGCTTCTTAGTCCTTGCCACATGCGTTGGGAGTCATTTAGCTGGAAATGTGATTCTATTCGTTCCCTTTATCTGTGTTTGGCGGCTCTTACTACGCGGCGCAGAGCATAGCACAATGTTTTGTTCTCACTTATGTTTCCCAACAAGAGACCGCTGTTGTACGCAGCAATAAATTTGTTTACTGCTGCACGGATTGTTCTGTCCACCCATGGTTTCCGATTTGAGAATGTCCTTATAATTATTGTATCTGTAGCTTGTTCGGTTTGTGTGTTTACAATGCTTGATTCTACATCTGTGAACTCGCTGATGTCAGAGTAACTCATTTGGAACATGTCCCAGTCTACGTCATCAAGTGCCGCCTGTAGCATGGCTTCAGAAGGGCACCAGCGCTTCACTACCCTCTGCACCATGGGTTCTTGAACGAGCCTTTGTTTATATTCTGGTGTGAGGAAAATTGCGACATGGTCTTTACGGAAAGCTGGTAGTGAGTGAGCTTTGTAGGCATTCTTAAACAGAGAGTAGCAAAGATCCAGTGTATTCAGTCCTCTGGTTGGACAGGATAAATGTTGCTATAAGTTCAGCATGACCTGCCTAAGTTTGGCTTTGTTAAAATCCCCCGCAATGACAAGAGTAGCATCTAGATGTTTGTTGTTGTAGCTGCTGAGCACATTGTGGAGCTTAGACAAAACCAAGCCGGTGTCAGCTTGTGGTGGGATGTTAACAGCAGTAACAATGATAGATGAAAACTCCCGGGGCAGATAGAATGGGCAAATAATGGATAGATGTTCCAGATGAGGCGAGCAGGAGCGCGACAGAGTGGAGATATTCCTGGGGTCACACCATTTTCTTTTTAATCATGAAACACACTACTCCACCTTTGGATTTACCGGCCTCAGCTGTTCTGTCCATCTGCCAGAAATGTTCTGATGGCGTTACAACAGCATCCAGGACCAAGGGTGTGAGCCATTTTTCAGACAAACAAAGAATGTTACAGTCCCTTATGTCCCATTGGAAACTTATCCTGGCTCTAATATCGTCCATCTTATTCTCCAGAGACTGGACATTGGCAAGCAGAATGCTCGGCAGAGGAGAGCTGTGTTCTCTTTTTCTCAGTCGTTTGCGAATTCCAGCGTGTTTCATGCAGTGTTTCTTGATCCGTCGTCCGGGTGGTTATTCAGGTGGCCATTGTTCATCTCTGCATTCCTGAGAATCTCAGATGGCCACGATGGGTTGAAGGATAAAGTGTCTTGAAACAGGTTAGTGAAGCTATGTCCAATGTCCAAAAGTGTTCCTTTATCAGAAGTGATTAGTGCAGACGATATATCTGTAAAAAAAGAGAGCAAAATAAAGTACAAAAGTAAATAAAAACCTAATCTCAGCCACGCCATCTTGATTACCCATAATAGGGGCACTTTATACTCTTTTACTCAATATTTATGCCATTTTTGTCATGTACACATCCACACAGGACCAGTTTTAGACATTTACAGGCCCCCACAAAGCTATATTACATATTTCATTTTCTATCATGACAGAAAATAAAGGAAGTGAATGGTGACTACCTTATAAGCATAGGAGGTTGCTATAAGCGAGGGCTTTGAAGAGGCCTTTAAATCTCACAGCTGTCATTTACAGTATTTCCAAAATTCAGTATTTTTGAAATCTTGTGTTATGCAATAATTTCCTTGCCTAACCGCAGAGAGCTATAAGTAGTGTTTGTTTTTGCTAGTTTTGCATTTTGTGTTTAGAGATTTGGGACAGTGTGCCAACTATTCAGCAAAACTTTGGTAAACAATTTGAAAAAAAATATATCTTTTGTCAGTCTTCTTTGAATTGAATCAATTGCATACAGAACTCTTTCAGTGATTAAAACATAGTCAAAATAAACAATTTGCTGTACTTTCAATATCCTTATTAAGGTGGAATTAGGAGAATCTGCTCAAATTGGGTTGTAGTCTTTGTCTTGCTTCCCTCGTTGTCATTCCATTAACAAATACATGTTCTTGGTCTTGTTCTTCCTTATCTACGACATACACACAGTCTTCCTCCCTCCTTTGATTGTTGCCATCAACTACTGGGGTCCATATTAATTATTTTGTTTTGAAAAAGTATTGCAAAACATTTGCAAATTGTTTAACTACCTTACCTTGCTTAAGGATTTTCCTTAATAACAGTGATTTATTCAATATATCTTTGAAACTTCTGTTCAGTGGGACAGAAATTAGACACTTCCACCTTAAGACTTACTGAAATTGATTAGTGCATAGTAGTTTACCAGAATTGCATTAAAAATGTTAATGTTTAATCACTCCTCAAATACATGTTACAAAGGTTCATATTGGTATTTCACCCATATCAGAGAGTTAAAGCAGCACACATCACGTCAGCATGAACTACGCCACAGTGTGCTTTGTCACTTTTTTCATGTACATTTCTATATGTGAAGGTAAGTGCATTTAAGGTTACAAACTGTTTTCAAATTGTAGGTCACAAAGCAAGAAGGCAAAATTTGTGCATCTATGTTAGAAGAAGATCTGTGGCCTGACAAAACAGGTTCCCTTTGTGGCTGTTATTATATTAAGAATTATTTCTGTAAGACATTTCCTGTACATTGCTGTAACCAATTAATCATTTGGTTGAGGCACTTACTAGAAAAGCACTGTGATTTTTTTTGTTTTGGATTATAAAATATGAAAATGATTCTTAAAATTCAATTAACAAGTTGGTTGGTGGGTATATATTTACATATTTCTGATGAGATGCATAAGTGGCAAGTAACAGATTACACTATTGTTTCCAGAACTGCTTTTCAGTGGCAGTGATTCTTCAGGGCTGAAATCAAACATGCAATGTTATCTGTGCATCTGTATTGTCAATAGCAATTTGCTTATGAGCTGGTTCTTTTAATAATTTGTTTAAAAAGTATTACAAATGGTAAGTTTCTGGTTTAAATCAATCTTACAAATATTCCAATGAATAACCTCACCACATCCAGTGACTAAATTTAAGTGGACATTCTGTAACTCAATGTACATTACTACATTTACATGCACACCAGAAATCCTCGTAGCAAAAAAAGTGCCTTTAAACAAGAAAGTGGCATTTACATTTTCAGGCACTGTTAGCAGAGTATTCTTAACCCCATTTATACAGGTCAGTACGCAGCTTTCTTCAGATCTATTGTGCATGCACACTCTTCAATACTTGACTTGCTGTGTCACAAGAAAGCAAAATGCAGAAGTCAACATTTGAAGTGGATCAAGAAACTTCATCAAAGTTGTCCTAAGACAAGAAAGCATTTCAGTTTTAGGTTAAGGACAACTTAGAAGAAGGAGTTTGATCCACTTCAAATGTTGACTACTATATTTTCACTCTTTATCTGAACACCTAATGTCTTTTTTAAGGTGCTGTATGTACTTTTTTGACTACTTTGCATAAAAATACCATAATATGTTTGCAGCTATTTAGGAAACATGCTAAGTGCACATACGTGTTTCTCTGAAAAATTAGTTATTCTACTTTAAAATATGTATTCTGTTTCCTGCTTGATCTGTCCGCTGCTTTTGACACGGTTAACCACCAGATCCTCCTATCAACCCTACTTGCAAATGGCATCTCAGGAACCACACTTCAATGGTTTGAGTATTACCTATCTGATAGGTCCTTCAAAGTATCTTGGAGAGGTGAGGTGTTCAAGTCTCAACATCTAACTACTGGGGTGCCTCAGGGCTCAGTTCTTGGACCTCTTCTCTTCTCTGTCTACATGACATCATTAGGTTCTGTCATTCAGAAACATGGCTTTTCATACCACTGCTATGCTGATGACACTCAACTCTACCTCTCATTCCATCCTGATGATCCGACGGTAGCTATTCGCATCTCAGCTTGTCTAACTGACATTTCTTCCTGTATGATGGACCATCACCTTCAACTCAACCTGGCCAAAACATAACTGCTTGTGATTCCAGCAAACCCATCGTTTCATCACAATTTCATCATCAAGTTAGGCACATCAACCATAACTCCTTCAAAAACAGCTAGAAGCCTTGGAGTTATGATTGATGATCAGCTGACTTTCTCAGACCACATTGCTAAAACTGTCCGATCCTGCAGATTTGCTTTATTCAACATCAAGAAGATCAAGCCCTTTCTCTCGGATCATGCTGCACAACTCCTTGTTCAAGCTCTTCTTCTGTCCAGACTGGACTATTGCAGTGCTCTCTTGGCAGGTCTTCCAGCCAATTCTATCAAACCTTTACAATTAATCCAGAACGCGGCAGCAAGATTCATTTTTAATGAGCCAAAAAGAATACACGTCACACCTCTGTTTATCAATTTGCTCTGGCTTCTAATAGCTGCTCACATAAAATTCAAGGCATTAATGTCTGCCTACAAAACTACCACTGGCTCTGCACCCATTTACCTAAATTCGTTACTTCAGACTTATGTGCCTCTAGAAGCTTGTGTTCTGCAAGTGAATGTTGCTTGATTGTTCATCCCAAAGAAGCACAAAGTCACTTTTATGGACTTTAAATTAAATGTTCCCTTCTGGTGGAATGACCTTCCCAACTCAATCCGAGCAGCTGAGTCCTTAGCCATCTTCAAGAATTGGCTTAAAACACATCTCTTCCATCTTTATTTGACCCTCTAGCACTCACTATTCTAATTCTATTCTTTAAAAATCTAACTACCTTTCTAATCTTTTTGTATTCTTTTTTCTTTTCATTTATTATGCAATTGTATATGTATGTGTGTGTGTATGTGTAAAGACCTCTAACTAGCTTGCTCTATTCTTTTATTTGTTATTCTATATGTTTTCTTTTTATTTATTATATTATTTAAAATCCCATGCTACGTGTACTGTTAACCTAACTGAGACTTGTTATAGCACTTATATATCATTGCTCTTTTTGTTGTTTTTGATTGCTTCCACTGTCTTCATCTGTAAGTCGCTTTGGATAAAAGCGTCTGCTAAGTGAATAAATGTAATGTAAATGCATCAGGTGTGGTTATCAGCATTGTGCTTCTACTACTGACATTGGCTTTGAGACACAATGAATTTCAGATCTGAAATAATCAAATGTCAAGGTTAATCAAATGTAATATTTCTGTTTCAGTGCAATCCCAATATGACTATGATTATGGAGAGAACGTACCCAAAAACTGCAACACATCTGAGTCCATCACTGGAGGCATGGTGGAGTATTCCAATGGTGGAGCTGTAGGAAGTCTGCTAACTTATCGCTGCAGAGATGGATTTGAACCTTATCCAATCACCCAAAAAGTCTGCAGCTCTGATGGAGAATGGAAGCCTAAAGTATCCAGGGTCAAATGTGAAGGTGATCTTCTTTAAGGGGCCGTTTTCATAGGTCCTAAAACTATTGGCAGAAATACACCACTTTTTGGCATATTTGCACCACAGGGAATTGAGATTTTATTTATAGGAACGCATTTTGGGGTATTAATTTAGCTCTTGCTTCAAAATAAGGTCTAATCCAGCACAATAAGAAGTACCAATGATGTAAGTGTATGCTGATTGGCTGAATGCATGCTGGGCACATATTATTCTGAAAGAAACCATACCAAACGACATTTTCAAAATAGAAACATGAACGTTAACAGTGAACACAGTGTAAACAAACAAGTGTATTCCATGACAAAGATTGGATCAGTCACTTAGTATGTAATTTTAATCTTTTTTAAATGGTTTAATATTTGTAATTAGATATTAGATTATGTACTTAACCATTTTGTTGCAAGTATAGTGCGCCTGCAGAGAGAGAGACTGCTCACATGGCTGTGATATGTGATTGATTTTGTCGCGTTGCTTAGACAGACATATTGATTGTCGCTGGAATCTTATCGTGTTGCATCTTGTTAGACCAGGGAGTAAGTATAAAATATTTGTTTTCATATATTATGATGAAATAAAAATGTAACGCTATCTAATACCAAGATTACTATTGTTGAATTTTTGTATACTGATTGAAATCCCGAAAATCCTCTAATCCACGTCTTAAATATCAAAACCCATTTCAAATCAGTAGATTTGCCCTTGCCTGATAGATTAAGAAATTTTTCCAGCAGCTTCAGAATTCCTTCACTGGGGTCTGTGCTTACTCCGTCAGGTCCGGACTGCTTAGAGCTTAGGTGCATTTTTTAGCGAGACGAGAAATATGTTCCAATAAGTACATATCACTGCAGTTTCCAAAATAAATGAACACTAGAGGCAGTAAAACTCTAAAACCTTTTATTCCTTTGCACACAAATTTACAGAATTTCGATTAATAAAGTGCAATTCTCGCAAAATCACTAGAACAATATCATGTTCTGACTTCAAAACAATATTAATATGCTGGGAGATTTGAAAACTGATGCTTTTGAACGTTAGCATCACACATATCCAGCTTCAGATCAATGGTTTTTCAGAGATGGAAGGTTTGTTCAGTAGCTCATGGAGTACGGAGAGGTACTTGAGAGGTGAGGAGCTCCGGTTCAAATCCTGCTTAACCATGGTTCGACAAAGCAGTTCAAATCTGCATATAAGGAAGTTAATACATACAGGTGCAGCTCAATAAATAAGAATGTTGTGGAAAAGTTCAATTATTTTATTAATTCAACTCAAATTGTGAAACTCGTGTCTTAAATAAATTCAGTGCACACAGACTGAAGTAGTTTAAGTATTTGGTTCTTTTAATTGTTATGATTTTGGCCAACATTTAACAAAAACCCACCAATTCACTCTCAACAAATTTGAGTATGGTGACAGGCCAATCAGCTAATCAACTCAAAACACCTAGAAAAGTTTCCTGAGCCTTCAGAATGGTCTCTCAGTTTGGTTCACTAGGCTACACAATCATGGGGAAGACAATCCAAGACAAAGACAAAGTCCAGAAGACAATCATTGACACCCTTCACAAGGAGAGTAAGTCACAAACATTAATTGCCAAAGATGCTGGCTGTTCACATAGTGCTGTATCCAACCATGTTAACAGAAAGTTGAGTGGAACTAAAAAAGTGTTGAAGAAAAAGATGCAAAACCAACCGAGAGAACCGCAGACTTATGAGGATTATCAAGAAAAATTGATTTAAGAATTTGAGTGAACTTCACAAAGAATGGACTGAGGCCGGGGTCAAGGCATCAAGAGCACCACACTCAGACGTGTCAATGAATTAGCTGAACCACAGACAATATCAGAGGTGTCTCACCTGGGCTAAGGAGAAGAAGAACTGGACTGTTTCCCAGTTTTTTCCCTTTTTTTTAGATGAGATCAAGTTTTGTATTTCATTTGAAGCCAAGGTCTTAGAGTCTGGAGGAAGTGTGGAGAAGCTCATAGCACAAGTTCCTTGAAGTCCAGTGTTAAGTTTCCACAGTGTGTGATGATTTGGGTAGCAATGTCATCTGCTGGTGTTGGTCCATTGTGTTTTTTGAAAACCAAAGAAATTGCAACCGTTTACCAAGAAATCTTGGAGCACTTCATGCTTCCTTCTGCTGACCAGTTTTTTGAAGATGCTGATTTCATTTTCCAGCAGGATTTGGCACCCGCCCACACTGCCAAAAGCACCAAAAGTTGGTTAAATGACCATGGTGTTGGTGTGCTTGACTGACCAGCAAACTCCCCAGACCTGCACCTCAGAGAGAATCTACGGGGTTTTGTTAAGAGGAAGATGAGAAACGAGAGACCAAACAATGCAGATGAGCTGAAGGCCACTGTCAAAGAGACCACCTCAGCAGTGCCACAAACTGATCACCTCCATGCCCCGCCAAACTGAGGCAGTAATTAAAGATAAAGGAGCCCCTACCAAGGACTGTGTACATGTACAGTAAATTAACATACTTTCCAGAAGGCCAACCATTCACTAAAAGGATTTTTTTTTACTTTCAAATGCCCCAATTGCTGAAGTGTCTGCACAACTTCAAGTTGCACTGTTATATCGCAATATATTGCAGAATATTGCAATATATTTAAAATCGCAGTAATATTGTTTTGAGCCACAAGTATCATGATAATATCATATGGAATTCATCTGGAATTGAGAACCGCTGACCTACCCAAACCCTAAACCTACCTTTACAGTAGGATAAATACAGTATTGGTACCATAATTTGATAGGTATCATTATTTGTTAGAACAACGGGACACGGCATAACAGTATATGTTGAGGAGCATAAAATTTCCGATAACACGCTTAAGGTATTTGGCAAATCACAACGCACTGGATAGCTGGCCAATCAGAGTACACCTCGCTTTTCAAAACGATGAGCTTTGTAAAAAAAATAGTGAAACAAGTTTCAAAAGGTGGGACATAGAGGAGACACAGAATGTGGAAAATAATGTTTTTTTTTGTTGTTTTTTTTACTTAAACCACAAAAGTTATTTGTTATACATTGTAATTCCAAATAAAAGTTATTCAGAGCCATCATTTCTTTCAGTGGTCTCATTAATTTCTTACTTATATCCTCTAGCTTTCTGACCAAACTGATAATGCCCTTTATCTTAAAGATGATCTTCTGATGTTCCAGCTCCATCCTGCTTCCCTCTGCGTGTTTCCATTTTCTTCTGCTTTTTGACTTTTCTGCTCCAGTCTTTTTGAATCCCTTGGACAAGGAGATCATCAAAATGAATTTCTAGTTTACCTGGTTCATAGTTATTGTTCCCAATTGAGATTTGATCAAGGAATTGCACATTTATTGGGTTCAATAATTTGATTCAACACCATGAATCACATCTGTGTATTTTAGAAACTAATGATTATGGAGATTATGAGGAAACAGAGAAGAACTGCACTTTGGATGTGTCCATAAAGGGAGGTAGCGTGTCCTACTCCAATGAGGGACTGGTGGGAAGTGTGCTGACCTATCACTGCAAAACAGGACACTACGCCTTTCCAGCAATGCAAAGAGTCTGTGACAAAGATGGGGAATGGTCAGCCCTGATACTCCCAAATGGACAGAGAAAACGCGATGCTGTGTGCAAGGGTATATTCTCATATACATCTAAGTCATTGTTTAAATAGGCTTGATTTATTCGATCGATAATACAGTCATTACAGACATGAATGTTAAACTGGAATTTAATCCAGGCTAAAGATAGAACAGTGTGAGACATAATGTTAAACCAAGTTTGAATTGTTTTAATTGTGAAAATCCCCACAGATTTTGACTTGTCTCATGTCTCTGTTTGACTCTCAGAGATCCTTTGCCCTGCTCAGCTTCAGCTTGATAACGGGCAGTTCTGGCCCAGGAGACAGTGGTTCAAGATTGGAGAAAAGCAGACATTTTCTTGTAATGAAGGATTTATTTTGACTGGATCTGTTGAGCGAAACTGCACTCAGTGGGGTGGATGGAGCGGTACTACACCCGTTTGTGATGACCAGTGTAAGCATTTATACTGCTTTGGATCCAGACATATGTCATAGTATATTAATATCAATTGTGATTTTTTTTTCTTCTCTTATGGTCTTTAGAATATACTGTTGTTCTTTCCCATTGTTTCAGTTTCACCTATTTTCCTTTTTTGTCAATATCTGAAATTGCATTACTTTCAATGGACTACCTGCGCTGAGATTTATATTTCTGTTTTCAAATAGTGCAGCTCTCTAATTTCCAGTTATGTATATTTTCACTGTGCTGTAGCCACCTAGTTGACTAAACGAAACTTACAATAAGTGACTGCTAGAAGCTAAAGTAAAGATATTCTGATGAACAATAAAACGGTAACACTTTTGCAATTCTCACTATTAACTAGTTGCTTATTAGCATGCTTATTATTAACATATTGATTTATTAATACATATAAAGCAATTATTCTCATGACCATATTCTTCATAATCTTACTGAATATACATAAACTTAACAACTACCTGACTAACTAATAATAAGCAGCAAATTATGAGTTTTTTAGGCAAAAGTCATAATTAATTGTTTATTAATGGAAGTTAAAATAAACTGACCAAGAAAACTTTGTATTAGTATTAACAGTTGTAATCGCTCCATTTATTCATTGACAGTGTATTGACAAATTTTTGTCAAAATTGTTGATTGTTCATTTCTTTAAGGCAGACCATATTAATTCAAACTATTTCAACCGACTTGAATAAGAGCAAAAAGTTCTGTTTATCAGTCAAATTCGTTAATAAATGGAAATTCAACAGGTATTAATTATGATACATAAGTGCAGACAACTGTTAACGAGAAGACAGGCACTACTGCTGCAAAGCATTGTTATTCAGAACGCACATTTGGAAAATAAAATATGTTTCTAGGAACATTTCAACAGGTTCAATATGATTTATGTTAAAGCAGAGAACACGATTAATAATTTTAACATGGTAATAATTTGCATTGTCTATATATAGATGCACGAGAATCTATATATAGTCGCCAGAATCATTTTAAGTATGCAGGAATAGTTGAGCAAGTAGTTCATTGAAACATTAAATAGGTTGTGATTTTGAATCCTTACTGAAAAATGCATCGTTTCCATATAAAATATATAGTATATAGTTGATAAATATACTGTATTTATCATTGTTCCAGCGGAGGACTGCAAAAACCCAGGCACACCTGCAGGAGCCTTACGTTCTGGGCAACGCTTTCATATCGGAGACAAAGTGCACTACCTGTGTCAGTCAGGTCTGGATATGCTCGGCTCCTCTGAGAGACAGTGTTTGGATTCAAGGGAATGGAGCGGAGCAGAACCACGCTGCTATGGTCAGTCACAGAAACAGAGGCTTGTTTGCATGTAGTTGAGACAACGTTAGCATATCTCATTTGTTTTTTAGCCCAGTACACATATGATCAACCAGATGCTGTGGCTCAGGCCCTAGGAGGATCTCTGACCGCGGTCATGGACGTGTCACACCCTGACTTCAAAAAGAAAGGTGAAAAGAGCACTTTGGTAAAACATCATTTTCTTGTGAACAAGTGATGAGCATTACATCATTGCTTCATTATTGTAGTAGTTTACTTAGGCTGTGTTTAATCACTAGAGCAAGCTTTGGGCAGGACTATCAGGGTCGCAGAAGGTCGTCTGAACGTCTTCATCCTTTTGGACACATCTGCCAGCATTTCACCGGAGAGTTTTCACTTAGCAAAGAATGCCACTATGCAACTTGTCCAGAAGGTTTGTATTTGTATAACATGAAAACTTAAAGGGAACCCAGAGTATTAAGACTTGTATGACTTCATGTAACATAAATGATTTGTCTCCTACTGAAATATGTTGTAGAAAACCCAAGAGAAACCTACGCTATTTAAAAAAAATCCATTGGTTTTATACACATTTGGGACTATGGGAGGTGGCTGGTTTGATGCTGCCATTTTTAATGCACAATTTAGAAAATAAAATACTGATATGATGCAACATAAGCCCCTTTCACACAGCAGTCCTGGTAAATTGCTGTAAAATTATGACTTTACCAGTAAATACATACAATGCTGTTCACAAAGGCAACAGCGTTCTGGCTTTTTACTGTTAAGAGACCATTCACACAAAAGCACCAAAATGCCATCAGTTCTGTGAAACTAACTTTAAAAGCTGCACCGTTGTCTTCATTTGCCTGCATGAGTAGAAGCACTTTAGCTTCACTATCTGTGAAGGCATAAGGGGGTTATCAAGAAGTTTTGCTCTTATAAACACGAAATGCAGATAGTAGTATCTATTAATCTTCATTCTGTGTTCAAGCAGAGCACATACCAGAAATTAACTGGTAATGTCACACCTTCTCATGATAAATTGCCAGAATGAATTTACCTGTATTTTTGAAAAGGTCCTGTCCACACATGATCTCTTATTGGTAATATAAATGCTCATGAAGAAGATCCCTGAAGAGCACTTGTGCATTGAGCTAGTGGTTGAATGTTCTTGCACCTCGGCCCAGAATGCTTTTATGATGCAAGATGAATGCAAACAAAGCCCATTGTGAACACCCTTGTAATTCAAACTTTATGAATGATTATTTGAGGTTCAAGTGGTGTGTGTGAAAGGAACTGGAAGCAATCAGAGTACAGCTGTTTCTAAAGCACCCAGTTTCTCTGAATCGATTCCAGAGAGAATCACGATGTATTTGGAAAATCGCAGAATCGTTTTTTGATTCACGATGCATTGAATTTATGGTCGTAGCCCTAATAAAATGATGTAGTGTTTTTTTTATAACGTAAGTCTTTGGGTTTTCTACTACATACTTCAGTACATGTATTGTTAAATGTGCTAAATGAATAAAGATGACTTCACTTGACATTATTTACATTATATTAAGCCATAAAAGTCTTAACCCGGGTTCCGTTTAAACAAGCTCACTGGATATGAAAATTATTAATTCGAAACACTTGTTTAAAACAGCTGGATGCAGAGCAACACTGAATTTTTTTTTTCCTTAGTATTCTTGTCTTGTTTTCTAGTAAAAATATATGAAAAAAAGAACAACATTTTATTCATTTTTGCTTAAAATAAGCACAAATATCTGCCAGTGGGGCAAGAAAAATATTATTGTATAGCCTTTGAATTAAGATTGTTTTTCTTACCGCACTGGCAGATATTTTTGCTTATTTTAACCAAAAAAATAACAACTTTTTATTTTATTTTTTATCTTTTGAAAACTACACTTAATATCTTTAATCATTGTACTTGTCAAGTAAATGCATCTTGATTTAAGAATGTTTAGATATTCATACTGAAAAACAAGACACAAATACTATGAAAGAAAATCTTTATTTTATTTTATTTATTTTTTGCAGTGAATGTCCAAAGTCCATACATTTTGTTGACATCCTGTGAACATCTGATACATGTACACACAGATCAAATGTTCAGAAATAGTGCAGTTAGAACACAGTGGGGTGTTTCTGTGAATGAGCCCTAAAGGCTGGAATACACTACAAGACTTTTGCCAAGATTTTACCTTAATTTACAGCCTGGTGAAGATTACGCTAATTGCTGAGTGTCAGAGCCAGTCTGCAGATTTAATCTGACAGATTTCATAGAAATCACGTAGTGTGTGATGGTCAGAGAAAGATATTTTAGCTTCAGACTTTGATTCCATCCAGCTGAAGGATACTTTAGTTTTAGAACACATTGTTTTCAGTTGTCACACATCTCCTAAAGGCACACGCTTTTACATGAGTTTGTTGTGATAATAAAAAAAATAAAAATGAATAAAAACATCCTTGACAAGCAAAATAGCTGTGGACTGTAGGCTTGTGTTAGGGGAAACTATACAAGAAAAACTGTGCTCTTTGCTATTATATTGAACATATTAACACTGAAGTCCTCCAGTTTTGTTGTCAGTACAAACAAGATTGTGTCTGTTTATGTGAGATGAGTGAGAATCAGAAAAATCATTCCACACAGTCATGTAATAAGTAAAAAACATTTACCCAATAATTCCTACTAGAGTTCAGTTCAATAACCAGCAAATTATTACACAGTTTTTAAAATAACACTTTTTTTGTTATAAAGGAAGCAGTCTAGGAGAAATATTCACATGAAGATTATACACAAAACATTTCCCTAGGCCTCTTATACTGTATGTGTGCATAATGTTTAACAGTGTAAAACATCCAGCGTCTGTTTGAATCAAAATATACACTTGTGCAATAATTAATCTTCCAGCTGGACAGCTATGAAGTCACCATGAGGTTTGGCATCTTCTCGTATGCCAGTGAGACCAAAGAAATCGTGTCCATTACAAACGACCTGAGTCAAGATGTGCATTACGTCATGAGGAAACTACAGGAGTTTAGCGATGAAAGTATGTTCACTTACTACAAATTTATCGTAGTGTTCTTACTCCAGTTTCTAATTTTATGAAATCATTTTAGGCCACGGGAGTAAGAGAGGCACCAATCTGCATGATGCCCTACACAGGGTGTACGAGCAGCTTGCTCTCCTCAAAGTGAACAAGAAAAGTCACTTCAATGAGACCCAGAACGTCATAATCATCGCAACCGATGGTAAGACTGACCTGTATGAGACGGCTAAGGGTAAAGGGGTTAAAAAAGTTACTTCTCCAGTATGTGTGTGTGTGCTATTGTGATCAGTGTAGATGCAACACACAGAAACACTTCAGTAGGATTGACCATCAGTCTCCAACTTACATAGTAGTTTGTCTTGTTTTCTAGCATAAATATCTAAACATTCTTATATCAAGATGCATTTACTTGACAAGTAAAATCACTTAATATATTGAGTCTAGTTTAAAAAAACATACAAATTTTGTTAACTTTTGCTTAAAACAAGCAAAAATATCTGCCAGTGTGGTAAGAAAAATCATCATAATTCAGAGGCTAAACATGAATATTTTTCTTGCCCCACTGGCAGATATTTTTGCTTGTTTTAAGCACCCCCCCCCCCCCCCAAAAAAAAAAAAAAAAAAAAAAAAAAAATATATATATATATATATATATATTTTTTTTTTTTTTCAGAAAACAACACATAATATCCTAAGTCATTTTAGATTCAAGTGAAGTCATCCTGATTCAAGAATTTATAGTTATTTATACCAGAAAAGAAAATGACAAAAATACTATGTAAGAAAATATTTTCTTTTTTCAGTGTAAATCTGTCTTAAGGTGGTAGTTGACTGAAAAATAAACATTGTATTACTCACTTACCAATTCTTATGTCATGTGACTTTTTAGGAACATAAAATGAAATGTGAACTGTAGGGTCCCAGCATCAGTGGACTCCACTGACTTCATATGAATCCAAATATATTTTGTGCTACACAAATGATGCACAATATGTCGTTGGTGTTGAGAGTAAATTATAAAAGCTATCTTAACGTCACTTCTTATTTTAGAGGTCATTCAATCATGTACTTATTTTGCTTTTGTGTATTTTCAGGTTACTCTAATATGGGACCCAGCCCACAAATCGTTTTACCCAAGATCCGAAACTTACTTGGCTACAAACCAAACTCACAAGACCACACACAAGAGGAGCTCCTGGGTTAGTCTCATAAAGGTTTAACCCTAATGCTACCAGACTAATGTACAATGTATATAATTTTACAATGAATATGGTTAAATTACCTTAATGACATACCTACTGTATGTGACAAGTTTAAACGATTTTCTTGTGTGTATTTCATGAAAGTTTAATTTTGTGAATGTTTCTAGATAATGTTTTTCTCTCTCTCTCTCTCTCTTAATGTTACCAATTTTGTACATTGTTGTGTTTCTGCAGATGTCTATGTGTTTGCTGTTGGACAACAAGTTAACAAGAAAGAACTCACAAGCATTGCCTCTCTCAAGAAAGATGAGCGTCATGTTTTTGTTCTGAAGGACTACAGACAGCTCGGGATTGTGTTCAATCAAATGATCAGTAAGTAATCAGGTCAGCAGTAGTAGAATCAGGATAAACTCTAGGCATCGCAGATTCACTTTTAAATACAGCATCAATAACAATTAACAATTGCAGGTATTATATGTGAAACTTTTGGAAACACTTTACAGGTGTTAGTAATGTGCTAAAGTATTATTTATTATATTAACTATAGTGTAAATGTATAGGTAAATTACCACAATGGGTAGAAGCATGCATTTTCAACTTCCAGTCGTCTGCTTTAATGCATTTGAGTGCCACTGCATTGTAAAGTGTTACCAGACTTTTCTCTCCAGTCATAGTTTGTAGTGCCCTGCTGGCTCTTATCCAATAAAACAGTTGTTAAAAATGCCAAATGATTGTGATTTCAACTATGACAATGCGTGCTGGTTTCTGTTGCATTGAAGATGCAATCCCTTCAGTGTTGGATTTGCGCAGTGTAAACCTCCTTCTTCTTGTCCAGGTGATTCTGCCGTGACTAAGTGTGGAGTGGCACAAGAGGCGCAGGACAAATCTGAAACCACTTACACCACCAAACCTTGGCACGTCGATATTTACTGGGTTAGTAAATTCACATCAAGAGTGAAACTTGTGATAAAGGCTTCTGTCACAGTTATGTTCCATTTCATGGACTTTCTGCCTAGTTTTCCTGTGTTTTGTTCCTGTTTCCTCTCTTGTTCCATCTCTTCACTTGATGATTTGATTTGATTAATTGTGCTCACCTGTTTCCAGTTTTCTCATTATCCTGCTGTATATCTGTTGCATGTTTCTCTTGTGGATTATCTGAGTTTTGTTTATAAAAACGGCTGCTTTTGGAAGGTAGATTATATTTGATCAGTTTTTCTGTCATCCAGGGACCTCGAACATGCAGAGGGTCTATTCTGACCAAGAACATGGTGTTGACAGCTGCACACTGCTTAATAAAAGTGGATTCGAATGAATCTATATCAACAGCCAGTGCTTCAGATATAACAGTTCAACATGGTAAGAATTGTTGTTGTTTTATTTCCAGCATCTTCATTCAATTCAAGGTAACTAATGCTATATTCTACACAAGGATAATCAATTAAGTTGGCTGAAAAAGAAACCCAATTTGATAAAAGATTCAAACAGCATTTTCTGATTTTAGAATAACGTGCAGAGATAAATCAATACGACCATGAACCGTAAATTGGGTCAGCATGTTGACTTCATGCTGTTAATGAGTCAAACTTCAACGTGAACATTTACAATTCTTTGATTCTCTTACAAAGGTAATGGCAATGTTAAAGCCATGGAGCTGATTCTTCATCCACGGTTTGATGTGAGAGGCCTTCAGGACAAGAATGTCAAAGAGTTTTATGATTACGACATTGCTTTGATTAGATTGAGTGATATTAAAATATCTAAGAATGCAAGGTACGATTCAGCTTTTACATTTCTTTTCATTCTATTGGTTTCCACTAACAACTGTAATTGGATTTATGTTGTATACCGAACTTCACTGTTATACCACTGGTCAAAAGAGGTTTACTCGTAAATTAAAACTAGACAATACATCAATAATGTGTATCTTTGTCATATCTTTAACATACATTACTAGCCTTTGATGCAGTCATCATCTTCTCGAGATGCAAACCGGAATTAAACTGCTCTGGTCATGTGAAAACTATTTATACTAGACATGTGAAACTGCACATATTTCATTATGCACAAAAAAATCGGTCAGCCAGGTTTTTAGAGGCTTGATTAATGAAAACCTTTTACATGGTCAGAATTGTGACCAGTGGGATTAAATGGGTTAACGATATATCATAACTCTTAGTGGACTGCCTTCAGATTTATTGACATGTAGTTCTGTCTTGCCAATGAATGCTAACATCTATACCTTTGTACACAGGCCCATTTGTTTGCCTTGTACCAGTTCATCAAATCGTGCTCTACGATTGGCTCCAGACTCTACATGTGACCAGCACAGTGAGTGTTCATAACATTCTATAAATATCTATTGTTATGATGACATTTTGAAGACTCTAAAGGCCCGTTCACACCAAGCACAATAACTATAAAGATAACGATAAAGATCTAGTTCTAAAAATTGTTCTCAATATTAAAGAATATCGGAGTCCACACCACAACTATAACGATAAAGGCACAGAGAAACGATATCGTTGGAATCACTTTCAGAACGATTTTTTTTTTCTGATGAACGATAAAAACATTGCCAACCAATCAGAATCAATCCTGCTGTAATGAGCTCGAGAATTTAAAGCAGCAGACGCTCGTCCACTTAGAATACACAGACAATATAGTTCGCTGGTGGGAACGCTAATATCGTTATCTTTATAGTGATCTTAATAGTTATCATTCTTGGTGTGAACGGGCCTTTAATCTGTAGCTAAAAATCATTTTATAACAAAAAGAATGGTTGTTTTCAGAGAATATGCTGCTGCATCTGGATGAGACTCCGGCTCAGTTCATCAGACAGGGAACCCATCGATCAGACACCCGCATACATATCGGTGCAAAAGTGAGGTCTTACATATCCAAATTTCTATATAAACTCTTATTTCTTAACACAAACACTTTTATAGTGTTTGTGTAAAGTGAGGGAGGTGGCGGTCTCGAACCCTAACCCCTAAATTTCAACTTATGAAAATGATATGGAAATAATTTTGCATTTTATTCCATTGCTGTTTAAAATATATATATATATTTATTTGAGATTTGATTTTGTCAATTATGAAACTTAATTTAAATGTTTAGCGCATTTTCATGTCACTATCAAAACAGTGTATGTTTTAGTCCATTGGCTGAGATTGATTTTAACTACACCCCTACATTTATGATCATGAAATATTCCTGTCTCATAGCTACATTATGTGAGTACATAGGTCTCATTATGTTGAGGTACAGTAAATGTGTTTAAAAGTATGAAAAATCTGTGTGTAACTTTAAAGAATGTCACTACCGAACACCTTTTTTTTAAGTAATTAAACACTTTTTGGGGGGTGTTTTTCCATAACATTTAGTTTTTAATGAGTACCATTGTTCAGAACTGTGCTAACCATGTGCTGATTAGTATCTTTGAGCTAGGTTCAAAAGTATCTCAAATGAACGGTCACAACTAAAACATGTCATCTTTGTTTCAGTAATTACAACAGGGAACACATAATCCTTTATCTTGGGGAAATGAACACCATTTTAGTCATTTTTAGCATTTTAGTACGCTTTAGTAGTGTTTTATGTGGGTTAAAATTCTGTAGTGTTATGTGGTCACTACCAAAGCATTATTGTCACTACCGAAACATGGGATGTTTTGTCAAAAAAAAAAAAAAAATTATTAACATTTTTTATTATTATATTACTGAATTATCAACTAAGATGTTATGATAGGTTTTGGTTCAATGTATGTTCAAACTAATGAATCCTTAACTAATTAAGGATTTAATATTTAGCATTTTACAAAGAATAATTGGATTCAAAATCGAATTTTTTAAAGCACACTTGAAATATTAAGTTTAAAGTTAAATTTACTTATATAGCACCGTTAAAACAGTGGCAGATGTTACCTGAGCATTTAAGGGGCAAATAAATCTGGGTGTCATCGGCATAGCAATGAAAAGATATACCATGCTTTCGGAAAAATGTAGCCCAATGGGAGCATATATAAAGAAAAAAGGTTAGGAGCTAGTATAGATCCCTGTGGAACTCCCCATGGGAGATTGGCAGCTGATGACATGAGATTGCCAAGGCAAACCGAGAACCTCCTTTTCTGTAAATAGGAACTAAAGCTTAAAACTGTTACCATCATGCCAACATATAGGTCTCGAGTCGGCCTATCAGAATCTCATGATCGATCATGTCAAATGCAGCAGTAAGATCTAACATTACCATTATTACACTATCACCCTGGTCAGTCGCCATATAAATATTTTTTAAACCTTTAATAAAGCCGACTCAGTGCTGTGAAATGTTATAAAACCTGACTGAAATGTGTCATAGATAGATTTTTGAAGGGGAAAAGAGTGTAACTGGAATTTAACAACTTTTGTAAACATTTTAGAAATGGGCCTATAATTTGAAGGATCAGCAGGGTCAAGATTTGGCTTTTTAAGAGATAGAACCACCGAAGAATGTTTAAGATCTGCTGGTATTGTACCCAAACTAAGTGATTTGTTGACTATTGCCAGAAGACTAAGCCCCAAGCTATCAAACTTTTCAAAAAAAATTATAAATACGACAGGGAATGATATCAAATGAGCAAAAAGTTTTTTTAATTGTAGGGCAGGCAGTGAGATGGGTTCAAAAACACTCCAGATGAGAGCGCAAGGGAGAGGTTTGAGAGTGTTAGTATTGGTGTTGACAGTCTGAGGTCACTGATCAGCGATCTTATCAAGGAAAAGTCTGAGGAAGTATTCAGGTGTTCAAGATGATACTGGATGATACTAGATACTGGTTCTGCATTTGTATTGAGAACCCAGTCAATAATAGAAAAAAAGAGCCTTAGGCTTACAGGCTAACAATTTTGATTAATAATGTCTGAATAATAATAAATTTTAGCTTTTTTTTTGTTGCTTTATGCAAATTAGAAGTTTAGACTTTCTCCACCTACGTTATGATTGTCAGCATTTGCGCTGAAGAGAGAGTATTTTCATTTAACCAGGGCATTGTTTTAACTTAAATTGATTTAAGTTTCAGTGGGGCAACAGATTCAAGGATGTTAAAACAGGTGGAATTAAAAAGCGCAAGATGTTATATTATTCAGGGGGGTTTCTAACAGGTCAAAAGAGCAGATTTCTCTATACATCTGTGAAAAAATGTTGATGGTATTACAATTAAAGCTACGTGACCATCTAGCTATGCCATCATGTGGTTTTACATGCTGAACTTGTAGATAGTCATATCAGAGATGAGCATATTATGTTACAAAACCAGGTCTAACATATGAACCTGAATATAAGTAGGGCCTTTCTCCTATTGTATGGGATCAAATGATTTGATCAAGTTTAAAAAGTATTTTGACATAGAGTCAGATCCAGAGCAAATGTGACTATTTAAGTCCCCAAGAATTATCAGTTGATCATATTTAATAAAGATTTCATTTAAAAGGACTGCATATTCCTGAAAGTTTTGGAGGATGGTAGATCAAAGCCTCCACCAGTGGGTTAAAGGAATTTAACCGATTTAATTGTTCAAAGCTGTGGAAAGCATTTATGGGTAGAGTCCGGCATAAAAGTTTATAAAAAAATAAGAGCTAACCCTCCACCGCATCTCGTTTAACCTCTGTGTATTTATTAATGCATAATCATGAGCCAGAAGTTCAGAGAAAGGCATCAGATCACCTGGTTTCAGTCACAAATAAGACATCTAAACCAGCTGACGTGATAAAATCATTTAGTAGAAAAGTCTTATTGACCAGGGAGCAAGCATTGATCAGTGCCATACTGTAACAGACACGCCAGGCTCCAACACCAACCAATCACAGCGCACTCCCTCACCTGAATACTAATCACCCTCTCCCATAAGAACCACACACATGCACCCAGTCGCCGTCCTGTCTCGTTTGCACTGTCCTCACCAAGTTGGACCTCCGCAGCGCATACAACCTCAACCGGATACATGTGGGGGACGAGTGGAAGACAGCTTTTATCACCCCTACTGGCCAATATGAATACCTTGTGATGCCATATGGGCTAGTCAACGCCCCCTCTGTATTCCAGGACTTCATTCACGAGGTGCTCCGGGAGTTCCTCCACAAGTTCGTTTTTGTCTTCATTGATGACATCCTCATTTACTCCCAGAGCTTAGCGGAACATCATCGGCACGTTGCCGAGGTCCTGCAACGCCTGAGGGCTTTCCAGCTGTACCTCAAAGCCAAAAAATGCTCCTTGCATCAGCCCTCAGTGCAGTTCCTTGGATAATACATCGACAGCAGTGGCATCCGGATGGACAAGGGAAGGTGGACACCATCAAGAACTGGCCCACTCCAACCACAATCAAAGAACTCCAGCGATTTCTCGGCTTTGCTAACTTCTACCACCGATTCATCAAAGGTCACACAGCTCCATCACCAACCCACTCACCAGTCTTCTCCATAACAAGCCAAAGTCTCTGTCCTGGACTCCAGCCACCACGAAGGCCTTACAAACTCTCAAGGAGTCTTTCACTATCGCTCCACTCCTAGTCCATCCTGATCCCAATAGTCCCTTCATTATTTAAGTCCATGCCTCCACCACAGGAGTAGGACCGGTCCTTTCCCAGCAGCAGGGGAACCCCCGCTGCCTCCACCCATGTGCCTTCTTTTCCCACAAGCTCAACCCGGCGGAGGTCAACTACGACATCTGCAACCGTGAGCTACTAGCCATCAAGCTGGCGCTAGAGGAGTGGGGGCATTGGTTGGAGGGAGCTAAACACCTCTTCCTAGTTCTTACAGATCGTAAAAATATATAATACCTACACTTGGCCAAGAGGTTGAACCCCAGACAGGCCCGCTGGGCTCTATTCTATTCAATTTCTCCATCTCATACCGACCAGGGGCCAAGAACATCAAAGCCGATGCTCTGTCCCGGTGTCACACTCTTGAGGAAAACCTGGAAGAACCCGAAATGATACTTCCAGATAAGGTAATCGTCAGTCCAATCAACTGGTCAGCTGAGACTCTGCCCTCCTCCAATCCCTCCACCGACACCCCGCCGGGTTGTCCCCCAGGCTTGCAGTACATTACCAGGACATGGCGCACTCAACTCATCCACTCAGCACACACATCTCTTGGTACTGGCCACCCGTGGGTCAATAAAACCCTCTCCCTGCTGAGGGAACTCTTCTGGGGCCCAATATGACATCGAACATCAGAAGGTATGTGCAAGGATGTAAGGAATGCGCCATCTCAAAGTGCCCATGCCACCTACCATCTGCCAAGCTCCTCTCTCTGCCCGTTCCGAACCACCCTTGGTCACACCTAAGGGGTTGACTTCATAACAGACCTCCCTCCCTCTGATAACAGTACATGCATCCTCGTTATAGTTGACCGGTTCTCTAAATCATGTCGTCTTCTCCCCACTGAAAGGTCTGCCCACGGCCATGGAAACCGCCAAACTGATGTAACAACGTCTTCCGTTACTTTGGCATTCCCGAAGACATCATCTCCTACAGAGGCCCCCAGTTCATCTCCCGTGTTTGGAGAGCCTTCCACTCACTCCTAGGTGTGGCCGTCAGCCTGTCCTCTGGTTACCATCCCCAGTCTAACAGGCAGATGGAGAGGAAGTCTGCCTTGGCCACCAGGCCTCTTGGAACCAGTTCCTAGGGTTGAATGTACAAATATTCCAATTTATTCAGCTTTCAGATGATGCATAAATCTCAATTTCGAAACATTGACACTGTGGTCCAGGGTATGTACATATATATATATATATATATATATATATATATACACACACACACACCCTGGACCACAGTGTCAATGTTTTGAAATTGAGATTTATGCATCATCTGAAAGTTGAATAAATAATCTTTCGATTGATGTGTGGTTTGTTAGGTGGACAATATTTGTCTGAGATACAACTATTAGAAAATCTGGAATCTGAGGGAGCAAAAAAATCTAAATATTGAGAAAATGATCTTTAAAGTTGTCCGAATGAATTATTAGTAATGCATATTAAAAATAAAATTTGTGTTATATTAACAGTAGGAAATTTACAAAATATCTTCATTGAACATAATCTTTACTTAATATCCTAATCATTTTTGGCATAAAAAAAATATCAATAATTTTATTGCTACAAATATACCGCAGTGACTTCATGTTTTGTGCTCCAGGGTCATATATGAGAATTAATGGAAAAACACACTTTTGTTTTTCCCCAAGACATCTCCAACTCCGAACCAATTCTTTAGAATGGTTCATATAGAACTTTCTCAGCAGAGGTAAGGGTGGAGATTACAGCCTCAGTCAGATTAGTGGTGGGATCCATCAGTGGAGCTTTTATGATGTCAGTGGTTGGGTCAGGGAACGTTGCTTGCTGGCCTGAAACTGCTGTCATTTAGGGCTCTGTGGCTCTGCAGATGGATTATCTGCTTACCCCCAGGGCATCCAAGATGTAGGTGACTTTGTTTCTTCAGTAGAATACAAGCTGAGATTTCTAACTCAAACCGTTGCAGTCTATCAGTCTTATAATGTAAGTGGATGGGAATCATGGCTAAAACATACAATAAAAAAAATATAAAAACATAAACAAAACCAAATTAAACCTTAAGGCTTGTGACGATACATTGATGTGTAAAGATACAAAACAATTTGTCTGAACAGAATTTATATATTTTTTTGTTTTTGTATTTTTAACGCCAAGTTCGAACTGTTAGAACTTCTGATCGAAACTTTTATCTACAATCTTAATTCGTTTTTTCAATGGTCCAGATAGAGATAGGTGGTGGTTATGTACTTATAAGTTTGCATCCACTGTAAATCAAGACACCTCATGCAACTGATGCTGAGAACGCGCTCAGGAGGGTTCCTACAGTTCGGACATTGCATGAATTAGAGGCAAAAACTATATAAATACTGTTCAGTTTCTTGCACAGACCGATCGTTTTGTGTCTTCTTCCTGTTATAGCGTCCTGTGTTTCACACTGCGCATGCGCAGAACGCATACATGCAATGCAGCGAAAATTACAGCTGTTTGGAAAAGCATTTGCATTTTACTTGGTTTTACTGGCACTTGAAGCCTTCAGAACGTGAAATTATCGATCCTAAAGTATTGTGGCAGAGCAAATGAACACCTCCTAAAAACAAGATTGCCCAGAGTGCTGCTTATGTGATGGTGGCGCATGTTTGTGTTTCTGAGTTCATTCTTTCCAGTTTCTCTATGCATAATTTCATAGATATGTGGCTATATTTAACCACTGGTTCACCTAAAACTCTTACACTATCTGTAGTTAAATGGCATGGTTTGATATAGTGGTCTGGTAAATTTGATTAAGTAAATGTTAAACTTTTGAAATTCAGAAAAAAAAAGAACCACATATTGATGAATCAATACATGAAAATTGTGTATCTGTGTCCTGTTATTTATCCTTTGGTACGCATTCCAGAAAAAAAAAATGGTTAGGATTCAGGTGTATTTGCAAATAGTGATTAATCCTGATTATACACTGAAAATTCTGATTAATTTGATTAAAAATTTTAGTCATTTGACAGCCCAAGTTAAAATTATAGATTTTTCTTTTAATGCAAAAAATCGTTAGGATCTTAAGTAAAGCCATGAAGATATTTAGTCAATTTTCAACTGTAAATATATAAAAACTTCATTTTTGATTAGTAATGCATTGCTAAGAACTTCATTTGAACAACTTTAACTTCTTAGTTTTCAAATTGTTGTATCTCGGCTTAAAATTGTCCTTTCCTAACAAACCATACATCAATGGAAAGCTTCTTTATTCGGCATTTATATGATTTATAAATCAATTCAGTTGACCCATATGACTGGTTTTGTGTTCCAGGGTCACATGTTTATTTATTCCTATTGGGTCTGTATTGGACAGAATGTCAAATTGGCTTATTATAGTCAACAGAAATCTATTTGGTAATTACTACACTTATGTTCTAATGTAAATAAAACACCACATTTACCTTACTACATTTTGTAATGTCTGTTCAACTCTTACAGTAACAAAATTATGTTTATGTGGGGGATTTTGTCAGAAAATGTTATGTGATTATTTGTGATCCATTTTGACGAATTATTCAGTGCATGATGTAATTGTCTGATTTGTTTATAACAGTATAATTCTTGCATCCACAGAGAGGTTCATGCATAGAGGAGGCAAGATCCACCATTCCTGAGCACAGCACCGCATCTCTGTCAGAAGTGATCACAGACCGGTTCATGTGCACTGGAGGAACAGAGAAAAACAGAGTAGAGTTGACTTGTAAAGGTAAGCTTGAAGAAATGGAAGATATATTTATATACACACACGTAGACTGCACACTAAGAGTGTAATTCTTTGCAGGGGATTCTGGAGGACCTCTCTTTCTGCGTAAGAGGATGAGATATTTCCAAGTGAGTTCTTTGGAGTTTAATTTCTAATTTCTTTTTTTTTCTTTTTTATAATTCAACCTTTAAAATAAACTGCACTTACTACAGAGGTCAAATTATATGACATGCTTTATCATTGGCCGGAAGTACAAAATTTCTAGGGTGAATTTTCATTTCATGCTGACTTTAATTATCAGCAGGATATGTTACCAAGCGCAGGAAGTGAAGTGGCAGCAGGGAGCAAAAAAGAGTTGACTGGTTCATGTGTGAAATGAGATAAAAATGCAAACTGAACTGGAAGATATCTTATGACTGCACAGCAGGCAGCATCAAATTCAATATATTTAAAGGATTAGTTCACCCAAAAAAGAAAATTAGTCCATGAATCCTAGGAGTATATGACTTTCTTTCCAGTCTGAGTTATCCTAAAAATTGTCTTTGAAATTTCAAGCTGTTTATTGCCAATCAGCAGGTGTTGTATGCATCAGTCCAAAAGAAGTTCAATAAAAAATGCACATCCATAAAATAAAGTGTCTCACATGGCTCCGGGGGGTGAACAAAGGCCTCCTGTAGTGAATCGATGAGTTTGTATACAGAAGCAGTTTTGGGGATTGACGTATGTGGTCAGCTTTGCGCATGCGCCGATCAGAAGTGACGCACAGAGAAGTGCAGGGGAGAGATCAAAACAAAACAATGGTCACGAATTAGAAGTCCAAAAGAAGGATTTGTAAAGAAGAATGATTTCGATATAAACCAAGAGGAGAGTCTCTTTGCTCCTGTTAACAAGCCTTGGTTTTCACGAGACTGACCCCATACATCAGCCCAGACCTGCTTCCGTGTACAACTGTTGGTGCAAGCTACATTAAAGTGATTATGACTTTTTGAATTTGTGACCCTGGAGCACAAAACCAGTCATAAGTCACTTGGGTATATTTTTAGCAATAGCCAAAAAAAATAAAATTGTATGGGTCAAAATTAGCGATTTTTCTTTTATGCAAAAAGATCATTTTCCATGAAGATATTTTGTAAATTTCCTACTGTTAATATATAAAAACGTAATTTTTGATTAGTAATATGCATTGCTAAGAATTTATTTGAACAACTTTAAAGAGAAAATCTCCCTCAGATTCCAGATTTTCAAATAATTGTATCTCAGACAAATATTGACCTCTTAACGAACCGTACATTAATGGAAAGATTATTTATTCAACTTTCAGGTGATGTATAAATATATATTTAGAAAAATTGACACTTAAGACTGGTCACATATGGATCTTTTTATTACAAAAATGCATCGATTCACTACAGGAGACGTTTTGTTTTTTTATGGATGGGCACTTTTTATTTAACTTCTTTTGGACTGATGCATGCAACACCCGCTGAGTGGCATTTAACAGCTTGAAAGATCAAAGACAATTTTTAATATAACTCCGACTGTATTCTTCTGAAAGAAGTCATATACACCTAGGATGACTTGCGGGTGAGTAATTTATGGGCTTATTTTCATTTTTGGGTGAACTAACCCTTTAATTTACTGTAAAACTAGGTTTTATCACTACTTGTTTACTAATCAGCCTACTTGGAGAATTCTTGCTCATCCACAGTCTGTTTTCCACAAGGGAAGCCACACTATCCCTTGTAGGGCCATAGCTCTATTGCCTTTAGTTTCTCATTGACTTGGAAAAACAACAGACGCAGAAGATTTTAGAGAGAACGCTGAAGTATTGTAAAGTGCTTCCCCTTCAAGGGAACTTAGAGCTGCGTCCCTCTCTAGGTTACACTTTGGGGAATGAAGTCCATGTTCCTTCAGAAATCACTGAAGTCTGTCTTTGGGCTTGTAGATGGCCCACTCCTTTGGTCTGGGTGCTTTTAAGAAGGCTCATGTTATAAGACCCTGTGGATATAACTATCTGCGGATAGCGGTGTTTTCGATCTTTCAGCTCCTCTAGGCTTCCAGCCTTTTCTGTGATCTTATGTACTGTACCCTATGCTTATCATATCCTTATGAAGCATAGCTATCTGAGGATGGTTGTGTTCCTAACTAGGTTAGTGTTCCCCCTTTATCTGGAATTGGACTCCCTATTTCTACCTAGTTATGCGAGTGGTCCGAGGGAGGGTTTGGAGTTACGTCGGTCACCCACTTGGTGCTCTCTCACCAGTCAGAAAGGCATGCTCCAAAGCATGGCGTGATTGGGTATCATTCCCCAAAGTGTCCCCAAGAGGTGGACATGTTGATTTACCTCTCAGGGAACCATGGATACATGCGTAACCTGAGACATTCTGGAGTAATTTGAGTTCTGCTCCTGTCCCCCAGGTGGCAGTGGTGAGCTGGGGCACGAAGCAGATCTGTGACTCACATACCAATGTCAAAGAATGGCCTCAGGATGCCAGAGATTTCCACATCAGTGTGTTTCCTCTGATGCCCTGGCTCAAGCAGCACCTTCAGAAGGATCTGACATTTCTTCCTTAGAACAACCCAGAATATCAGCCGATTGCAATGCAGTTTACAGACTTACAAGCTTCAGTGCAAGAGAATAAACAATGTGACTAAAATAAGATTATGATTGCATTTATGATGACTTTTTTCATAATCCCTGCTGAAAGATTCTTTGCATTAGACACTACAAATTTACATTTAATAAATGACTATTTAAAAGGATATTAAGGGCCTCCGATAACTGGACACAAGTTCCCCTTCTCTTTGCAGAATAATGCCTTGCCTTTTTAAGTCACTTATTTTGTTTCTTTCTCTCTCTCTCTCTCTCTCTCTCTCTCTCTCTTTTCAATATAGCTATATGTAGAAAGTACTAGTATAGCTGTCAGGGAATCGCTAATTAACTAATTAGTTTGAAATGAATTAAATATTATTATTATTTGTAAAAACATTTTATTTCAAAAACCTAAGGGACAAAGAGTAAATTATTTTCTGTGGACAGCAGTAAGCTAAATGCTGAATAGTCCACTCAACAGAATTTGATTACAGCTGGAATTAAACTGCAGGAAAGTAGATGTCCATCTGAAGGACTGAGCAGATCCCTGCTGTAAAAAATAAACATTCAACAAACTTTAAAGCATGTGAACACTTTAATTATAAGCAGTGATGTTAAATAAAATGACATCTGTATTAGACACACATTTAAAACAATCATCTGGGTAAAGATGAAGGAGAACAATGTATAATGTTAAATCCCAAAAGTACATTGAAATGAATGTGCTTTGTATAAACAAACACTCCTGCTTTCACTGGAGGCTTTTCACTAAAGCAAAGCTGCTAACCAGTACAATTAATTCAGTCATTAACCCTTAACATACCAATGGTGGGGTCTCAGGAAGGTGCTACTGAACCACGCTGTGGTCTAACAGCTGCTCTGGTGGCACAATAACTTTGAGTGTGTGATCCAGGGCCACTGCGGTGAGACCCCAGACGCGATGCTTAGGGCTGTGAAACACTGGGAGTGTGTACCCGTAACGATCTCCAGTGCGGAAGTGTGTGTAGCCTCTGTTTTGGGGTTGACACAAATGCTCAAGCGTCAGGGTAAAAATCTCTTCCACCTGTCAGAAGAAGAAACGCAGTTTTACTCAACTCATATCAGAGGACAAACAGACGGCCATGATTACAAAGAACTGAATAGATGGTGTTGGGAGATGAACTGTGCTGTACCTCACTTGGATTAGGTTGAAAAGAGAGCACCTCCAGTGGTCCAAGATTGGCTATTACAGGCGCAATCATCATTCCAGACTGCAAATTAGAAAAACAAAAACATACTTTCAACTGGAGAATTACACTGATTTTCCCTTCAGAAATGCTTTGAATAGAGTCAGAAGAACAAAATCTTGCTTTAAAATCTTGCTAAAACAGATAATGTTATATTACGAACACATCGCGAGGCTCAGCATCTTACCAGATTTCAGAAAATAGTGTTAATTTACCTGGTTATTTCCTTCGTGTTCGCTCAATTCAGCGAACTACAGCTACAGTAAACGGTCACTCCAGGTAATCAACAATCGGTGTACAAACATAGTTTTAGACCATCCTTTCGACTTCAGCGAACTCCCGCCGGAGCTACAGAGATTGCCGGAAGTGCTCGACATCGGCGTCGAGACTGTAAACGAAGACGGGGAAAGCGTGGAGGGCTGCGTGCTAAGCTAAGGCTAAACCCACATCGACCAGCTCTGCCCAGCATCTTCTTTGCCAATGTTTGGTCTCTGATGAACAAGATGGAGAACTAAAGATCTGGACCCTCACACAGAAATGGCTTATGGACTAATGTTATGTTCCTCACTGAAACATAGCTCTGTAATGGTGTCCCAAACAGCGTGGTTCCTGATTATCAATTGCAGGCCATTCTATCTACCACATGAGTTTATCTGCATTGTTGCTGCTGCAGCTTATGTACCTCCGGACGCTAATGCTAACGTGGCTATGAGAGAACTTTGGGCTGCTGTCAGCTAATTACAAACCTTGCACCCGGATGGAGCCTTTTTTGTTGCTGGGGACTTCAATCACTGCACTTTAAAGAGCCAGTAAGATGACAATTCTAAGCTTCCTATCACTGTTTATAAGTCCTGTACATTAGGTTTAAATCCATCCAAGGTTAAAAAACATTGTCATTTTGTCAAAATATCATTTTAAAATTACCTAAATTCTCAGAGATCCCCAAATGGTTCGCACGAAGCTGTTCAAAAGATTCAGTTTCCTTAAACCCCACCTTTCGGTAGCATACTGTCTTCTGATTGGTCAACTGACATAGTCAGGTTTGATTGGTTGTTCCGCACACACCTCCACGGTAAACTATGCGTTAGCATCTGTTTGGGGTGAATTATGTCTTATTCCTCTCATCGCGAAGCAAACAGTAAAATAAAAAACTTGAACAGTCTGGCTGCTTTTTCTTCTGTGTGTGTATTCAAGCCACGCGCTTCAGTTTGAATCTCAGCGCGTTCAGCGCGGGGGCGTGGTCACATTAGATATAATGAAGGGAGACATGAAAAACAGACATCGCGTTATTTTCATATGGATTACTTTATCACAGAATATCTGTTAGCAGCACTTGTTACACTTCATTTTAATGACGTGTTTGTAAATGAAGATCAGCGCAGAGAAAGGCTGCAGACAGCACACATACTGATAAGAAGCTCGGGAGAAAACAGACACATAACTTCATATTGTGTTGAAAATGAATTTTAGCCATTGGTTCTTCTGATCTTCCTTCTTTGGCAGTGAAAATAAAACAAACTTGCCTTTACAATTAAAAACACACCATCTCCTCGACATGATGCTATCACACCAACCAGAGCGTCTGTGTCGGGGGGTGGGGCAGGTCAGAGGTCAGTTTCTCCCAACACGGTAGGCGGAGATTATTATGCAAAGTGTTCCTAGTGACGTACATAGAGATGGGCAGAAGATTTGAAATCTATAATGACTCGTTTCAGCAATTCAGAGTCGACTCCTTACTTTAGAAGCCAATAACTTTATAAATCGTGTACTTTTTGGTTTAATTACTTTGCACATTGTTTACACTGATGGACAGCTACATCATACACTGTAATACAGGTCATTTTTGATTTCCCATCTGTGTGGCTCTTTAAGATCTGTTCTCCCTAAATTTCACCAAAATGTCTCCTGCACTATAAGGGGACATAAAACACTGGACCACGTTTATACTAATGAGACTGATGCCTCCAGAGTCACACCCCTCTCCCCACCTGGGTCAGTCTGACCACCCCTCCTGTTCCTGCTCCCCAAGTACACCCTGGTCATCAAATGTGTGAAACCTACATTAAAAACTGTTAAAATCTGTCTGGAAGGTGCTGACTCCACTCTTCAGCATCAGTTCCAGCACACAGACTGCCCAGGCCACCACTAACTCTCAGATCAACACTGACACTTACACCAACTCTGTCCTGGAGCACATCAACACATGTGTGGGCAGAGTGACCACACACACAGACAAAAAAGTCACAGACTACAAACCACCTAAACCTGTGTGCCCCCCTCCAACTCTGCCTCCCTCCCAGACGAGCTCAATCACTTTTATGCTCAGTTTCACCAAAATAATAAGGAGATCTCCCTCAAAGCTGAGCATCCACCCAGTGAACTGCCTCTCACACTCTCCACATCAGATGTTTACCGACTCTGTGTAAGGTGAATGCACCGAAGGCAGCTGGCTCTGATGGAATACACACACACACACACACACACACACACAGACACACACACGATGCGCACACGATGCACATTTGAACACTCAATAGCAAATACTTAAACTAATAACGAAACCCACTTACAGTAGCTGATTCAGAAGCGGCAGATTGTCGTAGCAAACTCAGAGTTACCTGTGTGACCCTCGTGATGATTTCAGCTTATGATTTCATTCAAGCGAAAACAGTGTCATAACTTATACACACAGAAATCTAAAGGTTTACACTGCAACCTGTCAAAATAAAAGTTTGGTTCTACTTTAAGACAATGTGCCGGAAATATATAACTATTATTAAGTAAAATGTATTATCACACAGTATTAATTCTCCCACATTTTAATTTCAAAAGTAAATCGCCTTTATTCGCCCCAAAAAAGTTTGTTTAATTATTATTTCAGGACTTCAATCGATAACCAAAAATATATAAATGCACAATAGAATTTCTGAAGGGAAAAACATTTCATGAGGCTATTTCAAGAGTGAATAAAAGTAGTTTTATGCATTTGAATAATTAGACACGCCAAAACACAGAATACGGTAACAATCAAACATAAGGCAAGAAGAAGAAAAAAACATTTCATAGGGCCCTAAATGTAACTAAACCATTAAAAAGTAGTCTTTTCTGCATTCACATACTCGAGTAAAGTATGTTTCAAGTCTAATACCTCACAGAACATCACAAATGCTACGTGCTAACTAACAGGAAGTGCACACTGACCGTATCACGCAGCGGTTTGAGCACACCCCACACTTTCTCCTCACTGATGTGGATCCCCAGCTCCTCGTGCGCTTCTCTCAGAGCCGTGTCTACTACAGTCCTGTCAGACGGGTCCTTCTTTCCCCCTGCGAAACTAGCACAACAGGGATGAGAAGGGCATTCAGATGAGTTCAGAGCAGCTTCAGCACCAGACGTGATGCATACCTGACATCTCCTTTGTGCCTGCCCTTCAGTGTGGCGGATCTGAGCGTGAAGAGCAGCGCGGGAACCCCGCTCACGGCACACAGACACACCAGCACCGCGGCCCAGCTCTTCCCTTCCCAAGCGTACAGAGCAGCGTTGGCCTGCAGCGAGCGTCTGCAGCGAGCCTCGTTCCCTGCAGACAAACACTGGTCCATCACAGGCCGCTGAGGGGCGTTTCTGTGCAGCCCGCGAGTCTGGACTGCAGCTTTACAAAGGACTGGGCCAATGCTAGTCAACCCACGGAAGATGCTAGTGCTTTCTGTGCTGCGCTTTAAGACACTGCAGCATCTTTTAATACCGCTTTTCTGGCATTTGCTTCGATTAGTGGGGCTTTGAGAGGTGTGTAAAAACAGCAAGAAAGCATTTGGTATGTGTAGCCAGTTCATACAGTCATAACTCATGTGTGTTAATAGAAAACGAGTGCCAGTGTGTATCCGTATGGTGGCCGGTGGACAAACATGTTTGGGAGAGTCCAACGCATCAGAGAAAGCTCTAGAGACAGTGCTGGAGCAGAAGTGCTTGTGTTGTACATCATCTCTTCTCAAAGAAGGAGAGCCTCGTTCATGAGTGTATCTGAGCAACGAAACCAGTCTGAGCTGATTCAAACAAGTCTTCGTGTGTGGAGTCCGAAACATCCTGTAAAAACACAGTTCAACATTAATAAAGCGGATTCTCAGTGTGAATATCTGAAGAATTTGAGTCAGGTTTCAGCCCCACCATAGCACAGAAACTGCACTTGTTAAAATTACAAATGACCTGCTTCTTGCTTCAGATCAAGGCTGCATCTCATTTCTAGTCTTACTTGATCTTAGTGCTGCGTTCGACACCATAGATCATGACATACTCATAGATCGATTACAAAACTATACAGGTATTCAAGGGCAGGCTCTAAGATGGTTTAGATCCTACCTGTCCGATCGCTACCATTTTGTTTACTTACATGGGGAGTCATCTCATTTATCACCAGTAAAATATGGAGTGCCACAAGGATCCGTCCTAGGTCCCCTTCTATTTTCAATATACATGTTGCCCCTTGGTAATATTATTAGAAAATACGGGATTAGCTTCCACTGTTATGCTGATGATACTCAGCTATATATCTCAACGAGACCAGATGAAATGTCTAAATTATCTTAGCTAACAGAGTGTGTTAAAAATGTAAAAGATTGGATGACCAATAATTTTCTCCAATTAAATTCGGATAAGACAAGATATTAATTATTGGACCAAAAAACACTACACAGAATCTTGTAGATTACAATCTGCAACTAGACGGATGTACTGTTACTTCCTCTACAGTCAGAAATCTGGGTGTTATATTAGACAGCAACTTGTCTTTTGAAAATCATATTTCCAATGTTACAAAAACTGCATTCTTCCATCTTAGAAACATTGCCAAGCGAGACATGTTATCTGTTTCTGATGCAGAAAAGCTAGTTCATGCATTCATGACCTCTAGACTGGACTATTGTAATGCACTTCTAGGTGGTTGTCCTGCTTCTTCAATAAACAAGCTACAGGTCGTCCAAAATGCAGCAGCTAGAGTCCTTACCAGGTCAAGAAAATATGATCATATTACCCCAATTTTACAGTCTCTGCACTGGCTACCTATTAAGTTCCGTATCAGTTACAAATTATCATTACTTACCTATAAGGCCCTAAATGGTTTAGCTCCAGCGTACCTAACTAGCCTTCTACCACGTTACAACCCATCACGGACCCTAAGGTCACAAAACACTGGACTTTTGGTCGTTCCTAGGATAGCAAAGTCCACTAAAGGAGGTAGAGCTTTCTCACATTTGGCTCCCAAACTCTGGAATAGCCTTCCTGATAATGTTCGGGGTTCAGACACACTCTCTCTGTTTAAATCTAGATTAAAAACGCATCTCTTTCACCAAACATTTGAATAATGCATCTCTTAAATTGTGAGTGTAGTTGCATCTGATCAAAGGTGCATTCTTATTCTTTAGCTTGGGTTAAACTAATTAATTTAACTTGGAACAGCAGCTACGCAAATTATGTCTCTATTTGATTTTGTTTATTGATTTGTATAGTAAAAAGTGCTATACAAATAAACTTGAATTGAATATCTGTAAGTGTAATTTATTTCTGTGATGTGCAGCTCTATTTTCAGCATCATTCCTCCAGTCTTCAGTGTCACATGATCTTCAGAAACCAGAATAATATGATGATTTACTGCTCAAGAAACATTTCTGGTGCTATATCACAGGTGTGAGGTTTATAAGGCGTGTTGATCTGACTGGAGCTGGTTGATCATTGTTTCTAGAAAGACTTTAGTTGATCAAAACGATGGATCAGCTGGAGAGGCCTAACAACACCTGGATAAATAGGTTGAGAGGTTGGTAAAGATACTCAGATCGGAAACACACATGGTTTAATATTACTATAAACACATATTCGAATTAAAATCTAACATTAACTGAGACACAAACTTTTTTGGCAGCTCTTTTCCTGATATTCAGAATGACATTGGTTTCGAATAAACAACAATATGAGACAAACAACATCGATGCCATTTAAGACTCGTTATCATATTAACAAAAAAATCACTGAGGAAAAATGAAACATTGAGTTACTAAGAACTCAGAGTGAACAGCCATTTATTCTTTCTTATAAACGTGGAAACATCATTCCTCCACAGCATAACTGTAATATACAGCGGTGTGAGCAAACGTTGGTTTTAAGACGAATAAGTCACAATAAAACATTTTAAAAAGAAAGCCGTTTATGACTCACCTTAAAATAACTAAATCAGCACGATGACGTCTGACGGATGTTGTGACAGAAGCAGCTTCTTCTTCGGCCTGTGTTTGAAGCTTCATTTCAACAGCCGCGTGGCGCCTCCTACAGGACAAACACAGCACTGCAATACACTCAAACAGCGCACAAGTGAACAAATTAATCACATTAACACTCCACTGTATGTTTGGTTTGGTTTATATTAGCCATATAACTGAATGTGATTAAAATTTAACTCAGACTATGAAACATTTATTCATTCTTATAGTATAAAACGTTTACTCATACACGAAGCTATCGTGTTTTATTTGTAAATAATTACTGTTGTATTCTTTTAACAGCTGTTAAAGCGTATTTTTCCTCTGATTTTGAATCGTCATTCGATTCGATCGATTCATCAAAAGGAACCGGATAAGAACGATTCATTATCGATCAGTCAGTGCCTCGGTTGGTTCAGAAATGCGTTTGTTTGATCGATGATGTTCTGAGTTTACACACACACTGCTGAATTCTGCCTCACGACCTGTAAGTAAGTACATTTGAGGGTTGCAAGTCAGTGTCTGTTGATCTACAGTCTATCAGTGAAGCTAAACACTTGCAAACAAACGTGTTTTCAAAATCTGGCTTCTGTTTGAATTTGTTAAGAACCGAAATGTGAAGGGGCATAAAGCTATATTTAATACCTTTTGAGTTACAGGCATGCAAAATCTGGAGAAAGAAAGAAAGAAAGAAAGAAAAAATCCTGCAAGGTGCTTTTTCCCATTTTTGAGCATTCATTGGCATATAATGCAACAATAGCTAAAGCTCCTCTATTATTCAGTGAATATACATCAGTGGCATTTAATAGTTTGGCTTTCATCGCTATACACATTTATCTTACTTAAGAAAATCAAAAGTATAAGCTGAGAAGTTTCTGAGATTTGGTTGAATTGGAAAAACACCTGAAGAATCGATTGGATATTATTATCAATATTTTATTTATGTAGACGCTACGAAAGTTAACCTGTCACTAATCATATTATTATTAAGTTAACTACTTAATACTTTACTACTTTTTTTCTTGTGTTTTTATGCTTTGACCAAGACAAGGACATCTCAACAACATGACTAACTAACTTTGTAGCATACTACGAAGGCATTAAATGTCTAAACACAGCATCCATCCTGTGTTTCCATGCTCTTATAAACTCTCTGAGACATCACAAACTTACACGGACCGGTCTTTAGTAGTTTCTCGCAGTCTTTTTAGGGAACTTTTTGGTTGGACTTAAATTGGGCCACATACCCAAACTTCTTAAAGGGGGGGTGAAATGCTATTTCATGCATACTGAGTTTTTTACACTGTTAAAGAGTTGGATTCCCATGCTAAACATGGACAAAGTTTCAAAAATTAAGTTGTACGTTTGAAGGAGTATTTCTGTTCCAAAAATACTCCTTCCGGTTTGTCACAAGTTTGGGAAAGTTTTTTTCGAGTATGGCTCTGTGTGACGTTAGATGGAGCGGAATTTCCTTATATGTGTCCTGAGGCACTTCTGCCGGAAGAGCGCGCTCCCGTATAGCAGAGCACTGAGAGCACAACAGACTTCACTGATCAGAGCGAGAGCGTCGCCAAATGTCACAAAAGAAGTGTGTTTTTGGTTGCCAGGGCAAGACAACCCTGCACAGATTACCAAAAGAGAAACAGCATTAAGGGACCAGTGGATGGAGTTTATTTTTACAGAGCATCAACGAAGTTGTGCAAGTGTTTGTGTTTGTTCCCTGCATTTCGAAGATGCTTGTTTTACAAACAAGGCCCAGTTTGACGCCGGATTTGCACATCGTTTATTTCTTAAGGATGATACAATCCCAATGAAAAAGGGTCACGATCGTGTGTTGGAACCGCAGGCGGTGAGTAAAACTGCTTCAAATATCTCTGCCTCCTTGTTAGTGCGTCCGCCTCCCATCGGAGACCCGGGTTCAAGCCCCGCTCGGAGCGAGTCGTTGCTGCTGCTGCTCTCGTTCAGTTTCAGCCTCTGGATCTGATTCTGGATCATAAATAAACGGCTGAATCTGACTGTTAGCCAGGGTTTGTTTTGGTTGGTTTTGTCCTCACGGTAATGTCACAGTTTCCACACGCTCTCAAAGCAAAAGCCTACTGGCGCTCGTGATTCTTTAGCTCCGCCCACACGTCACGCCTCCAGCCGCTCGTGTTTTTCCGGGAAAAATCGGTACAGACTATCTCTTATGAATATAATAAAACTAAAGACTTTTTGGAGTTATGAAGGATGCAGTACTACTCTATAGGTACTCAAGATTAACAGGAGATTGAGTGAAAACGAGCATTTCACCCCCCCTTTAATGAATGACAGAAGCGTGGTATAAAATTTGTCGACATGTAGCTTCAGTTCAAACATCTTGACTCACAGAATATAGTGCCAGGGTTAGTCAAATGTTCTTTGGTCTAAAAATGTCCTTTGCTCATGCATTCACACCATTATCTCGAGTCTTGGAAATTTGGGATCAGGATGATGTTTTTGAAAGGTATGGTCATCAGGGCTGCATTTATCATCTCAAAATACAACCAGTAGTACTTTATTATATCTGCTTTCTGTGTTAGTATCTGTTCAAATGTAATTGATTGCTGTGATCAAAGCTGAAAAATAATGCTTAATCATGTGTCACATGACATTACTCTCTGACTGACATAATTGCCTCATGCATAATATTAAAAGATAATCTAGTGCAAATCTCAAACATGCACATCGCATCCACATGATCTTTTCCTGATAATGCTTTAAAGCAGGAAGAAGGAAATACTCTTTAAAAAAAAAACATAAAACATTGCATGACATCATTGTCTTCCATCACATGCAACATGGACATATCTATCAGCATCTTGAAAACCTGTATGAGCGTGCTCGTGTGAATCCTGTAATGGGACTAGTGCGTGAGAACGGAGATGAGATCCAATTGCTCGTTTCATAGTAAAGATCGTGATCACGACAGGCATGGTCAAACATCATGAAACAACAGTGTCCAAGACAAAGAGTGATCCAAAAACAGGCAGTGGTCAGGACAGGCATCGAACTATCACAAAAACAAGAAACAGTCCAAGGTCAAAAACACAGGCAAGGTACACATGGGGATGGCTTCGGTGTGGAGATCCCGAACATGCTCTGAAGTGTGTTTCACTTCACTTGACAAGTGTTTCGAGACCCGAATCTGCTTTTGATCGACAAGGACGGACATCTGTCTTAACCTAACTGGAGTTAATGCAACAGAACAATTAATACATTTAATACATTTAAATAAAAATCTTTATAATTTGTAAAAAAAAAAAAAAAAAAGCCAGTTGTGGCTTGATGTCTTTTATTAATGTTTCTTTTTTCATGACCAAAATAACATCATCACCACAAAGACTTCATTCAGTTATCATAGAGATGTCCAACACATTACAAGAACAGAACATTAAAAACCAAGCTTCAAATATTTATTATAATTATATACATAATTATGACACTGCTGTATTACACTAACTATAAAATAAATAAAAGTGAAATCCTACGGCGATTAAATTTTTTTTTTGTGTGTGTGCCTGTGTAGACTGATGCTCACAAGTTTGGGATCAGTAAGATTTTTTTAAATTATTATTATTATTATTATTTTTGCAGAGTTTCTTATGCTAATTAAGGCTGTATTTATTTGATCAAAAAACTGAAAGAAATGTAATATTGTAATGCAATATCACTCACTAATATATATATATATTTTAGTGAGCTCTCTTACTAATTATGTACTATTTATGGAAGTTATATTCACACATGGCATTTTTGACAAAAACATGACGTATTACTGAGTGTTATGTAGTTTCAAGTTGGATATGGAAAGGTGGTTTCTGAAACATTAGAAGGGGATGCACTGATGTAAAAAAAGAACAACCGTTCAATACTTAGACGTCACAAGGGGAAGGTTAACAACATAACAGCAACGTTTATACAACATTATCAGAACCTTTCATTACTCAACGCCTCAAGCCGTTTTACAAGATTGCGTTTCTAAACCCCGATCCCTGACCAGATACACAGGTTTGTCAGCCTGCCATACATTTTATTCTAGCTGTGTCATGGAAAATGTGTGTAGTGCTTAGCTAGAACCATCCAGAGAACTTGTACTACTAGTTTTAACCACACCCGTTTTGGTTTAAAAGGAAGTGTTTAAAGTCGTCGCCTGTGGTTTTGCAGAAACTCTGGATTGTTCATCTACCTCTCTTCAACATCATGGCTACGACAGAGGAGGCGTTTGCTTGCCCTATCTGCTTGGACATCCTCAAGGACCCTGCTACCCTTCCCTGTGGACACAGTTACTGCCTGCTCTGTATCCAGAAACACTGGGATCAGACCGCAAAGAAAGGCTCCTACGAATGTCCTCAATGCAGACAGCATTTCAAACCAAGACCCATCCTGGCCAGAAGCAACGTGCTCATGGAAGCTCTGGAGAAGCTGAGGCTGGGTAGGCAGGACATCCCGGACTCGTCTGTCTCTGAGAGTCCAGAAGTGCTCTCCTCTTCTGATCCGGAGGGATCCTCAGGAGCTCCTGCGTCCCAGACCGGACTGTATCCCTCTCTGCCCTCCAGCTCTCCGCAGCTCTGCCCGATCCATCAACAGGTGCTGGAACTGTACTGCTGTGAGGACAAACAGTGCATCTGTGACGAGTGCAGCTTTCTCGGACACAAAGGCCATCAGGTGGTGCGTCCAGATGAAGAACGACTAAAGATTCAGGTATGCAACTGCATCGCGTTTGGGTAAATCTCACAAAACCTGTCAAGAGCATCATCATGTTTCACCACAAAATGTAAAAAAGAACGAAATAATGTGTATTCTGTTCATCAAAGTCATAATTTATCCAAATGTATTAAACTCAAGGGTGACCTGGGGCCATATGCACACACGCTATGATAAAAGATATCCAATGCCAAATCCAAAAGTGATTTTTAAGGGTCTTAATGGAAAGTCTATAACATTGGTTAAAATTTCTCAGTGGTAGTGTAAATACACCCTTTTTACCTTGTCAAAAACGGCTCTGTTCACAGTGACTCGTTTCGCTGCATGTTCCTTTAAATGCTAATGAGCTCTGCTGACCCCGCCCCCTTCTTCTGTGGGATCTCATGAGAGATTCTTAACTTTAGCCGCATTCATTGTGAAACTTGTGAAATTAGCACATTTTTAGGAAAGGTGATTTGCAAAGATTAATAACCTTATACTCACTTCTTCAGTAGGTAAAGCTGGATCACGAATGATTCATTTGTACTTAAACGCATTTAGGTAGATCAGGAGCCAATCCCATCATAAACAAACGTAGCTGCCTATTCAGCTGCTCAGATGTTGCACTGGGTGGATTTTTATCATCATATTCTATATGTGTAAAATCCCTGCAAGCACACGTTTATGTTCAAACAACATGTAAAAGTTAATTTTGCTTGCCATGACTTCAAGAGCCTTAAATGGTTAGTTTATCCAAAAATGAAAATTACCTTATAATTTACTCATCCTCAAGGCATCCTGTGTGTATATGACTTTCTTTTTTAAGATGAATCCAATTTTTGTTATATTTAAAAACGTCCTTGCTCTGAGATGAGGCTACAGAAAAAAAAGAGAATACGGGCCATTGCTAAAACAAGAATAAATATAGAAAGGTAATATAAGATAATATTTAGAGAGGTGGCATGAACTCTGTGTTTTGAAGGGGTTTTAAAATGTATGCTGCTTCATTGTGAACTACTTGTAAACAGGAAATTCGAGTAGAAACACCACAATAAAGAGAGTTTCAGTAATCCAGCCAAGATATAATGAAGGTGTGGATAGTAACCTCTAAAGATGCTTTAGAAAGCAAGATTTTCTTTTTAGAGAGAGAGTGAATATAGGAAAAACTAGAGCCTGATTTGTTTTCGTCTAGGCAAGCTGATTAAATATTTAGAGCACGCTTATTTCACAGGTCACAGGAAGATCATTTCCATATCGTCAGCATAACAGTGGAAAGAAATGCCATGTTTCCTAAAGATGGACTCCAAGTAAGTAGATCCATCTAGGAAGTAGATCTAGAGTAAAAAAAAAAGAAAAAGAGTAGGTGCTAACACCGATCCCTGAGGAACACCACAAGTTAGATTCCCTTAATAGGAAATTAAGTTTCCTATTTTAACTGAGAAGGTTTGGTTTGTTTGGAAAGATTTACACCAATTTAAAACTGTCCCCAACAGACCCACATAAGACTCCAGGTGAGAGATTATAATTTCATGATCAGCAGTTTTGAAGATTGAGGACAGGTCCAGTATAACTAAATACACCTAAATCTGTAGTTATTAGAATATCATTAAGCACTCTTACAAGGGCCATTTCAGTACTATGCAGTGATTTAAAAAATGTCTCATAGATGTTATTATTAGATAGAAATGACTGAAAAACATTTTTTCCCCATAATCTTAGAAATAAAAGGTAGAACAGAGACAGTCCGGATATTTGCTACAATAGAAGCATTCAGTGAAGGTTTCATTAGCACTAGGGTGACTCCGGCCATTTTTAAACGATCAGGGATAAACCCGGATTGCAGACATTTATTGAGCAGAGATACAAGTCCTAGTCCTACAATGTCAATTATTTGCTTCAAATAATACTGAGGGTGTATAATATCATCCATGTGTTATTGAAGGGCCACTGCTGCCCAAATGTCATTCTTAGAATTTTTTTTTTACACACTTAAGACAAAAGTTTTACTCTGAGCGGCTTTATACATATGGCCCCAGATCACTGAGCTCGCTTAATCTGTTACTGGAATCTAAACTCAGTTAAGAATAATGAATAATACGTCTCATAACAGCAAACTAAACCCTCTTTCTGTCTCGCTCATCTGTGATGAGACAATGAGATGTATTGCTGTAAATGAAATCTAGTCAACTGGAGCACATTCAACAATCGACACACTCCTGACAATGACAAAAAGCATGTTTTGAATTTCAAATTTATGCTATAATGCCTTTGATTAGTTTGCCTTTCTGTATTAGATGTGATATCCGCTGAGGATGTTGGTAAATGGAAATATTTAGGTGCCAAAATATAGAAGTTGGAAATGTAATTGATTGGGTATTGATGACTGTGGTCTCTGAGACTGATGTGCAGTAACAGTTTTGATTAGTTTATTAAAAGTTGCATTAATTATGGGAAGCAAAGTAACCCCTGAACTTTTTACAGCTGAATGTCTTGGACTGTGGTACATTAACATTGTATGTCTTGATACAGCAAGAGCTGAAGAAAGTGAGGGATCAGATACAGGGGAGCATTGCAGACCGAGAAAGGCTCCTTCAGAGTCTCCCCCAGGTTTCCCAAGCACACAAGGTAATAATCCCATAGGAGATCTTTGTCCTTTGTGTCTCAGTAATGCAGTGGTTTGAGACGAGTGTTTGTGGCTCGCAGAGCTCCATGCAGAAGATGCTGATGGACAGTCAGGCGGTGTTTGCAGATGTGTTGAGGAGCGTGGAGCTCAGTCACTCTCAGGTGCTCGAGCTTCTTCAGACGCACCAGAAATCAGCCAGCAGCCGCGTCGAGACCCACACATACAGCTTCCAGCAGGAGATCACCAGCCTGAAGGAGAAACAAGAGCAGCTGCGCACACTGGACAGCATCCAGGACCCCGTCACCTTCCTGAATGTAAGGGATGATTCAGCTTTAATAACAGCAGCCGATGGTGGTGTACGAAAACACTTCAGAATCAGCATAACTGATGTATTTGTATAAAACTGAAACCTATTCTGACTAAGGTTTATTATAGTTTAAATTAACAAAAACTAATTCTAAAGTCTAACTTAACACAACACATTCTAATGCATGGGAAATTAAAGCATATAATGAGTTATTTGGTTGATGTCACCTTGGGTATATGGTTTAAACAAACGTGTGTATAAATGAAGAGTAATAAGGAAAGGTTTATAAGATTGTACTGAATCTGAGCCGTATCTTCTGCAGACGTTCATGGCCGTGGGGACGGTGGATCAGGCTGGAGATACAGCGATGGAGATCTGGAGTCCAGAGTCTGTGATATCTGGGGTCAGACGGTGTCTAGACGCTTACAGACAGGCCACACTAAATCTCACCCAAACCAACCTGGCCAGCATCTTTAGAGTCGGTGAGTTATATCACAGTGCGCTTCAACTGGACTTCATCTTATCATATCTGACCCCGGAGCTCAAGACCACTCATAACACTCAATTATTGGAAATGTACATTTATGCATCATCTAAAAGCTGATTAATGATCTCTCCATTGATGTGTGGTTTGTTCGGAGGACAATATTTGGCTGAGATACAACTATCTGAAAATCTGGAATCTGAGGGAGCAAAGAAATCTGAATATTGAGAAAATCATCTTTAAAGTTGATCTCCAAATCTCATGAATAATCGTAACCAATAATACTTGTCTATTCGCTGTTACACCTTTAGAAAGTATAATTTATTAAAACACATGATAATTAAACCTTTAAATATTATAATGCATTTTAACTAATGAAAACATGAATGCATTACAGTGTACATTATTTTTTTATACAATGGATCATACGTGAAGACTTAAGTAAAGTGTTACTATAAATTGCAATGAATAAATACATTGATTTTATTAAAAATTAGACTAAATAATTCTTCTGAATATGTCATAAAACTAACTTTGTTGTTTTTGGTCATCGAGCAACATAACAGATGTTTCTTTATTATGTGACGCACATAAGTATTTAGTTTCACTACAGTGCAGTGCTAATAAACGTGCTGCTTTATTTTGACATCACAGTCAAGTTTCAGAGAAAAGTGGTTGTAAATTTGACTTTTACCAATAATAATCCAGTGTATTAGTGCTGTAAAGAAGCCTGTTGACTGAAGTCTGGTGTGTTACTGCAGTCAATGATGCAGCAGCTCAGGTGCACTCATCTGTTCAGTCGTGTGACGGAGGTCCTCAGCTGCCCTCACCAAACACAGGTAAGACCAGAGTTTATCATCACAGTACTGTTAGTGTACAAGCAACTCGTCTCGCTTGATTGTAAACTCTTCCTCTCAGTTACAGAAGTGAAGTCGGAGTCTGTGAAACCAGATGCTAAACCTAAAGACCGAGCTTCCTCTACTGCAACACAAGAACATCCCGAGAAACCGGCGTGTCCCTCTGCCAGTCCAGGTCAACCATCTCCACCCCTCCTCAAATACACATGCACTACATACAGCTTTTGGATGGGTGACTTACACATGTTTTCATGAGATTGACCCATCATGTTAAATTATATCATAAGGGTGGATTTTTTAAAAATTGAGATTTACACATCGTCTAAAGCTGAATAAATCATCTCTCCATTGATGTGTGGTTTGTTCGGAGGACAATATTTGTCTGAAACACAACTATTAGAAAATCTGGAATCTGAGGGAGCAAAAAAATCTAAATATTGAGAAAATCATCTTTAAAGTTCTTTAGCAATGCATATTATAAATGATAATGCATTTTTGATATGTTTACAGTAGGAAATGTACTAAATATCTTCATGGAACATGATCTTTACTTAATATCCTGATGATTTTTGTCATCAAAGAGAAATGTATAATTGTGACCCAAACAATGTATTGTTGTCTATTTCTACAAATATACGTCTCTGACACTGATGACTGTGTTTAGGTCACGAATACAGTTTAAACCTCTTTACTGTGTCTCTACAGCGGAGGCATCTGCATCCTTTTGTGTGTCAAATCCAGCTCCTAAAACCAGAGAGGAAATGCTCAAATGTGAGATTGTGTGGTTTTTCAACTTCATTACATTTGTTGGGTATTTTATAAATGTATAATATGTATGTGTTTAACTGTGTGTGTTGTCTTCCAGTCCGCATCGAGCCCACACTGGATCACAACAGTGCTTTCCGTCACATCCGTCTGTCTGATGGATATCGCAAGGCGACGCTGTGCGCAGAGAAGCAGAATTATCCGGATCACCCGGAGCGGTTCATGTTCTGGAGACAGGTGATGTGTGTGGAGCCGCTGGCCGGGAGCCCGTATTACTGGGAGCTGGAGTGGACGGGACAGAGGGTGAGCGCAGGCATGATTCACCTATAATTAATAACAGTTCCTAATATTGATGTAGTCTGGAGATGATTAAATAAAATATGATCAGAATATCAACTCACCTAATAATTATGCACACACTGTAAACAGAGAATACTATTAAACAGCCAATACACACGAGTTTATTAAGCAGAAGCTTTATCTAAAGTCATGATATTTGACTTGTAGCTGCTGGATTATTCCGCTGGTCTCCTGACATTGGTTTGCTCTCTGCAGGTGACGGTTGGCGTGGCGTATAAGGACATGAATCGCTCCGCGGCGGACGACAGCGCCAGGCTGGGTCACAACACACAGTCCTGGAGCCTGTACTGGTCCGGCAAGGCCTTCTCCATGTGGCATGATGGCAAAGAGACCGCGCTGTCCGCTCCCAAAGCCAAACGCATCGGGGTCTATCTGGACCAGCAGACCGGCGTGCTGGCCTTTTACAGAGTCTCACACAATCAGGCCCAAGAGATCTGCAGCATTCACACACACTTCGACAGACCGCTCCTCCCCAGCTTCCGCTTCTGGTCTGGAGTGGGATCCTCCATCTCCATCTGTGAGCTCAGCTGAAGAGGAGAGAACCACTGTCAGGAATTACTGAAGAACACCAGCGGTTAAACATACAGCCTTACTGCAATCTTTATCTGTTTACAACCTCATGATGAAAATAAAATATGAATACTAATGCATCATAATTGTTTGTGTGTTTGCATGTTTATCTAACTGAATAAAAGCTGATGCATGTGAGTTATCTCCAGTGTACAGCTATCTGTCGGCAGTGGCTAAACATTTTCAGTCAACAGAGTTTGTCCTGGCAGCAAGAGCAGTGAGGTCTATAAATACTCGGAGAAAGATGCCAGCGTTCCCAAGAGTCCCAGAAAACCAGCAATGTTTCCCAAGCCTTGAAAAGCTGTAGAAAATAAATAAAGCTTCATGCTGAGACAGACACTGATGAAGCACCGCTACATATGTCTGAATTTTAATTTGAGTTAGTTTAGTAGTTTACTCTCCAACTTAATTAAACTACTATAGCTCTATTGTTTCTAAAGATAAACTTGAGTTGATTCTCCTTATGATACAGATGCAATTGAAAGGACAGAAACAAACTAATGATGATGCACACGAACGAACAAACAACTAATTAACACTTTCCAGCTATTATAGTAATGATACCACATCTGTTTTAGGCGACGCGGTCACGTGATATGTGTTACTTTTCTCCGCGTACTCTAGTTGTGGTCCAATCACAGTGGAGTATACAGTAATAATGTTGGACTTGATAAATGATTGAATTTAATAATTTATAAGATTAATGTGAGAGATTTCTATTTAAATGTTTGATACGACTGAAATTAAACAATTCGACCATCATAAAAATAGAAGAAAAATTGATTCTAGTGACGCGTTGGCTCACACCGGATATGACGCAGAAGATGACGATCGCGGATGTTTATCGCGTCAGACTGAGTTCTCTTCTCGAGTGATGTCGCGGACCGAGTCCAGAGCGATCAATAATGTTTTTAAACAGTTAGGGAATAAAATAATAATGACTCTGAACAGCTCGGGAATAAAACAGACAAATGATGTGAAATACATCATCGTTGCCAGAAGGTGAGATGATTATTTATTTCTAACCTGCCAGTTTCACTTTCTTCAGTGCTGAGCTCAGGTGTATTTGATTCATAATTGTATTATGTTTCATTATTGTGTATTTAGTAGGTTATATTAATTAGTCAACACTTGGTTTAGTCATCTGTTGTATGTATTGTAACGTGTTTTAATAAACTGAGCGGCGTGTTTCGACCTCTTCCGGTTTGATAATAAACAGAATTCACTCACAGAGATTATTCTTTTCATTTCAGACACATGTGACAACTATATATATATATATATATATATATATATATATATATATATATATATATATATATATATATATATATATATATATATATATATTTGTCATATATATATAGATATTGATAGATAGATAGATATTTATATATATAGATATGTGTATGTGTATATATATATATATATATATATAGAGAGAGAGAGAGAGAGAGAGAGAGAGAGATAGATATGATATGATATGGAAATAAATCATATATTAATAAGTGCACTAATATTACATGTTCATTTTTTTGTGTTTTTGGTTTATTTAATGTTTATACACATTTGACAGTAAAGCTTGATTTGGGAAGCTTACAAAATATATTTTAACAGTAGCATGCAAAATCTTTATGTAGAAAGATATATATTGTATTATTATTAAATGTACCACTCTTCTTATATGAAACTGACCAAGACCTTCATTGATTTTGTGATTTAGTCCTAAAGTGAAGAAACGTTTTTTTATCAAAGCACTTTGTGGCATTTTTTAATTCATACACAACAAAGAGCGAATCTCTGACATAGTCTGATTTCTTGATGATTTGGTATTTCATAATGGTATTGTAATTGTTATTTTATAATTTCAACGTATAAAGGAAAAAGTCTAAATGAATGATGAGTGCTCCTCTGCTGCCATCTACAGGTTATAATGATGTTTTCATGTGTTTTTATTTTTATTTTACACAAGTGTTTGTTCACCGCAGTATAATTTGTTCATCCCATTGAAAATATAATTCAACTTGGGTCATTTAGGAGCTCTACAGTGCTGGAAAGAGTTATGTGAAATGCTTGTAAGTCTGTCTCAGTTAATGAATGTTTCCCTGCAGCTGATCTGATGTGGAGCGAGCGCTGTGCTGCTGTGTCATGATGTGTCTCCTTCATCTGCTGCTGGTCTGGGTCTCAGCGGTGCTCAGCCGCTCCTCGTCCTGCGGGCCGGGCCGGTCCTGGGCGGTGCGTCTGGACGCGGAGACGGCGGGGCGGTCTCTGGAGCGTCTGGCACACAGCGTGGCGGAGGAGCTGGGTCTGGAGAGCCACGGGCAGATCGGGCAGCTGGAGGGACACTACCTGCTCTGCCAGCGACCGGAGGACAGCACAGACGTGCACTCCACAGAGTCAGCTCTGGACCGAAACCCTAATGTGCTCTGGCACTCACAGGAACACATCCTCAGACGCTCCAAGAGGAGCCTGACCTTCAATGACCCCAGATACCCCAGGCAGTGGCACCTGGTGAGCGTCCTGTGGCATCAGCTAGAAAACAGATTTCCGTGATGTGGAAAATGTGGACAGAATCACAGACTGCGATAAAAATGTACATTTTCGATTAAGTAATTAAATAGGAGGACTGCATACGATCAATCATAGAGATGCAAAGGAGCACAACATTTCTAGAAACCTTCCAAAAGTAAAAAAAAATATTTGGAAAGTTTCCAGAAATGTACTGAACCCTGTGTGCACATCCAGAAGACCCGAAAAAACAAAAATATACAAATGATATTGATACACAATAAATAACGTCCACACACTGAACATTATAGCTTCAAAAACATTTAGTTTTCAAAAAAAAAAAAAAAAAAAAAAAATATATATATATATATATATATATATATATATATAAATTAATGAAAAAAGAGCAGTGTTTCAACCAGTGAGGTCTTCATCATGCACTATACTCTTGTTGATTGAGATTATAATGACACACACTTTATAATGATCATAATTAACACACACATCATATGACTGATGATTAGAAACATGAACACCAATCTAAAATCTATGCTTAAAAACAACAACAACAATAATTAAGAATTATTAAATTTTCATTTGTTTGATTTACATTTTAAAAGATTAAGAAATGTAAAAATGTCATAGTTTTATGCCTTCATTTGATTATCACTGTTTATGATAATAATAATAATAAAAAGTATGTAAATTTGGGAAAAAGTAAGTAAAAGTGCATGCCAGTTGGCTGGAAGCTGCTGTCTCACATCTGCACGTTTGCAGCACAACGATGAGAAGCGAGGGATGGATGTGAATGTGACGGGTGTGTGGGAGAGGAACATCACCGGTGCGGGGGTCACTGTGGTCGTGGTGGACGACGGCGTTCAGCACACACTGGCAGATCTTCAGCCCAACTATGTGAGTCCATCACCCCTGACTGCTTCAGCACACCCCATGAGCTTCTGCTCCTCCAGCTCCGAAATACAGTGAACATCAGTTCAGTCAGGGCTTTCTGCAGTAATGTTGATCACATGATCGGTGTTTCCTAGAGTCCTGAGGGTAGTTATGACCTGAACTCGAACGACCCTGACCCCATGCCTCACCCTGACGGTCACAGTGATAACCATCACGGCACGCGCTGCGCCGGAGAGATCGCCGCCGTCTCCAACAACAGCTTCTGCGCCGTCGGAGTCGCTTACAGAGCCAGGGTCGCAGGTCAGCTCGCACGCTTTAATACATGACATCTGGTTTCTGACGCATCATATACATCGGACAGAAGCTTTAACATGTTAAATCACTTCTTTTTAACCCCAGAAATTCCTAATAAACCATTATAAACAAACAAAAATCACTGAATAAATGAACAGCAGGCATTATGCTTGAATTATTAGAGAGGAAAGAATCATCTTTGAAGAGAAGTGCTTTGTAAAGGCAAAAATGTAATGTTCATATTATCATCAATTTACACTTGCATTGCAGAGGGATATAGCTAAAAGAATAATTTATATATTGGTGAATTCATCCCAATATTCAATGAAAATATATGCTCTGAAATGCATAAAACATAGTGCTGTCAAACGATTACTTGCATCCAAAATAAAAGTTTTTGTTTGCATAATATGTCTGTGTATATTTATTATGTATATATAAATACACACACATTCAGTATATATTTCGAAAATATTTACATGTTTATAATTATATACACATAACTTATATTATAAATAAAAATATTTAATATATAAACATCACCAATTTTTCTGTTTCTGTTTGTGTTTATATATATATATATACACCTAATACATACACACAGTACACACACATATATATTGTAAACACAAACTTTTATTTTGGATGCAGTTAATCGTTTGACAGCTCTAATAAACACCCACTGTATCCAAGTACATTCAAAATGTTAAATGCATTAATAAAATAACATCATATATGTAATGCATGTGTGTAGTGATGCATGCTTTTCAAAGAAGAAACATTTATGTGTATAACATTATTTTATTTAATAGTTTCTTTATAACAAGTAAATAAGTTCAAGTTTACTTGCATGTGACTTTCTAATTAGATGTTTTTTTCTTAAGAGTCATTATGTGAATTAATTGTTGGATTTGAGTTTTAGAAAATATTATTTTTAAGACACTCTTTTGCCAGCAGACATTAAATGGCTGTCTTAGCGCTCTCTCACATGCAAAGCACAAAACATTGTTGAAATTGTGAAAACAGATGAAAATGATTGCAGTATTCATTACAGTGTTTTACTTTAACATTGGTAGAATGTAACACTGGTAATATTGTCTCCACTGGGAATCATTTCTGTGTGTGCGTGTGTGTGTGTGTGTGTGTGTGTCCTGGTAGGCATCAGAGTTTTGGACGGACCCCTCACAGACAGCATGGAGGCTGTTGCTTTCAATAAGCATTACCAGGTTAATGACGTCTACAGCTGCAGGTGCTCACTGAACAATGTGTGATATCATAGACATGCTTACTACAGAGTATAAGTATATACTATATATAGTTTGTGTTAGATAATGCATGAACTGCTTGTTTATAATCCATTAAAGCATGTTTAGACTGGATTGAAGTGTATGACGTGTGTATGTTGTGCTGCAGCTGGGGTCCGGATGATGACGGACGTACAGTCGATGGACCGCATCCCTTAGGCAAGGTCTGGAGCGTCTCATTTACATTTCATTCATGCATTTAATTATGAGAGTCAAAAGACATGCATCCTTCAGCACAAGACTGGCCGTGACATGACCAATGTAATTAGTTCTCTGTACTTTCACCAAGACGATATGCCAGTAAGACTCACACAGGTGCATTTACAACATCATGTGTTTCTGCCATTACAGATGTTCAGTTTTTGCGGCCCCAGAGTTCATCAAGCAGTGGTTTTGCTCAAGCCTGTCTCTGTTTGTCTGCAGGCGGCTCTGCAGCACGGGGTCATCGCAGGCAGGAGAGGTTTCGGCAGCATCTTCGTCGTGGCCAGTGGTAATGGAGGACAGTATGAAGATAACTGCAACTACGACGGCTATGCTAACTCCATCTACACCGTCACCATCGGTAATGATACGGGAGTCAAATCCTAGTCAGGAGCATGTCTGATTCAGATTTATGTTTCTTTTCTCTAATATCTGTATGTCTGTATTTGTTTTATAGCATGAAAAGGGATAGATAATAAGATATTTGTGTGTTATGATTACATAAATTGATTCATCAGTTATTTGAACCAGCTGAAACAAACTGTCCGAAAGAACCAGTTTGCAGAAAAGAAAATGATCAGTTTCTTGCACAGACTGATTGTTTTGCTTCATAAAACTTCAGTATAATATCATGTGGCGCGTGTTTTAATTTTGCGTTCCTTGACGTCTTTACTGCTCTACTTTAGAAAAGTCGCCTACGTCTCTGAAGGACTGAGGATGAGTAAATGAACAGCAAGTGTTCGTTTCTGGGTGAACTGTCCCTTTAAGAGAGCGAAGGCTCTTTAAGACACTGAATGATGATGTGTAATTGCAGGAGCGGTCGATGAGAAGGGCAAAAGGCCGTTTTATGCAGAGGAGTGTGCGTCGATGCTGGCCGTCACGTTCAGCAGCGGGAGCAGACCGCTGCGCAGTATAGTGAGTATCAGGAGCCTCTCATTATCATCAGATCTCAGGATTATATCTACAGCCATGATTAGACAAGATTGGTGTTATTCTGCTGATATCTTAAACTGGGTTAGGGTTAGTCCTAGGGTTAGGATCCTACATTGTTTGTGTGCTGGTCAGTTCACACAGATAGAAATTCATCTTTTCCAGTGTGTTTAAATAGATGTTTACCTTTTTATGGGCATTTTTACCTTTATAAAGCCATTTTTTCTGAAAGTGCATTATCTTTTGAGTCAAATTCTTACATGTCATCAGTCAGTTGACACAATGAGACATTTGGGCTATTAAGCAAAATAAATCAGTTTTCAAAATTCATGTTTGCAATGCAGAGGAAACACAGAAGCTGGCATCTAGATGCATTTACACGCTGTTTAATGAAGGACACGAATGCATTTAACCTGCACTTACAAATGCATTAATAATGTTTTTATATATTGAACATAAAACGTTGAATATTTATATTAAAATGATTTGAATAATTAAAATAGACTTTAAACGTGAAATGAAAACCGCCAATAGGTGGCAGCAAGTCACTGTAAATAAGTGAGTCATTGTGAGTGAACCGAATCATTGAAAAGATTGATTCATTCAGGAACGAATCATTGTGATGTTGCTCAGAAACACAAACACCACATTGACTCTGTTCGGGATTATTTTTGTTGTCGAAATAGAGAGAAAACAGGCAATATGATGTCTAAAACGTAAGTCTCTTAACTTATTATTTAGTGAGATGTTATAAAAAATATTACATATTTGTAATCATGGTAATTTTTGTAGAAAAAAACTGAACTCCTTATATGACTTATATGAAACGATACAAATGCATACATTTCTTTTGTCCCTATATCTTGAGTTTATGATCATTGTAAATGCATTTTAATAGACTGAATCATGCAGTGAATCACGCACTAGTCTAGACTTCATGTGATGTCTGTGTGCACTCTGTAGGGGTGTTTTGAATGTTTTTTGCAATTACACTTGATAATGTCTAATCGCACATCGTTAAAAAAACATTACGTTATTATCGCAGACTAGTATTTCTATCATATACTCCTAGTTCAGACAGCTTTTGTTAAAGACTGTAACTAAACCAAGACGGTTCACTCAATCTGCAATATTGCAGAATAAGCCCCGCCTCCTTAATAAAAGATCCAATCAGCAACTGGTAAAGCCACTGCATTACTGCAGCTGCCATTAAATGCTCTGGTTTTTGATTGGATGTTAAGATCCAATGTAAAAGTGTTTGCGGATGAGCGTGAGTTTAGGGGTGGAGTTTAAGAGCAGTAAATGATTGATCTAGACGTGTTGTGATGTGTTTGTGTCAGGTGACGTCGGACTGGTCTCTGCAGAGCGGCACAGGCTGCACAGACGGACACACAGGGACATCAGCGGCTGCTCCTCTGGCTGCTGGGATGGTGGCGCTCATGCTGCAGGTGCGGCCCTGTCTGAGCTGGAGGGACGTCCAGCACATCATCTCCTACACCGCTACACAGGTTACACACCCCTCTCTCCTTTAATGGGATCAATTCACTTTAAATAAACTGTCCATATGGGATACTGCTGGATAAATCACAATGATATCACAATCGATATTAGTCGAGAGCTGCTATAGTCATGTGTGCATCTGTGAGTGAAGAGCAGTAAATCTCCCTCTAGAGGGCGCTCTCGTGCAGAGCTGTGAGTAAACAGAAGATTTACCTCTTATTATTGTTTCAGCAATAAACACACATCAATATATGATTTATCTGAGGTCTTATTATAATAAAGTATATAATAATGCAGGGCATAGTGTTGATGTTTTACTACTGCTACTGGTTTGACGTGGAGGTGTGTCTGTGTCTCCAGCATGATGATGACGCTCAGGCCGACTGGGGAATCAATGGAGCTGGTTTCCGCCACAGTCACAAGTACGGCTTCGGTTTGCTGAACGCCTGGAGGCTGGTTAATGCTGCTAAGGTAGATCTATCACAGCTTCCAGAGAAACACAGGCTTCATCAAGCATCTGAGAGTCTGTGTGTGTGTCTCTGGCAGGTCTGGGAGTCCGTCCCCTTCTTGGTGTCCTACCAGAGCCCGCTTTTAAAGGTCAACGAGGACATCCCAGAGTATGACAAAACCCTCACGCACACCTGGAATGGTAAGAGATTTATTTGGGGTATGATACTGAAATTTAATTATTGGCGACACTTTTTTTAAGAACCATTTTTCACTATTAACTAGTTGCTCATTAGCATGCATATTACTATCACGTTGGCGGTTTATTAGTACTTATAAACACATATTAATGTCTTATTCTGCATATTTTATATATCTTTTAATCCACCCAATACCTAAACTTAACAGCTACCTCATGACTATTACCAAGCAGCAAATTCCCCGTGGGGACCCGGGGTAGAATAGGTCCCTAGCACCCCCTTGCTGTTCGCAAAAGGCGACAAAGCCGTGAGTTGCGACTCGTGTCTGTGGAGGAAGAAGTCCTGGCATTTGAGGAATGTGATTAGCTGTGGCTTTTACAGGACCAACACAATGCTTTGGTTCCAACTTCATAGAGACGAGCGGTTGGAGGGACCCGATCCAATCAAGCGGCTAGTCATGACGTGCCCTTGGTAGATATTGGCAATTAAACCAACTATATGTTTTTCTTCCCTGAAGGCGGTGGCAAAGGGTTAATCAAGCAATTTGAACATTAGTTCTTTTTGCAAGAGTATATCATCCTTGTATTCCTGATGCATATCTGCTGGAGTTGAGCTTCGAGGCGGGTGGGAAGCAAAGATGATGGAACAAGATAAAAAAGAATATGGCTAACAAACAATCCTCAAAAAGGTGAATATTGGAACAAAATTCGGATGATGACATAAACACTGGATGTGAATTGATAAAAAAAAAAGATAATTGGCAGAGGTTTATCCTTTTAGATTCTCTTTCAACGGAGAAAGTACTTACAAAAGTATCCAAAAGGGAATCTCAGGAATTGCAGGAACTGTTAAAAGTTGAGATCAGGTCAGATTTTGGTCGAATGGTCAAAAAAAGCCCATGCTGATAATTTGTTGAGAGCAAATACTCTGGCTGGTGTTCCAATAAAAGCCACCTTCCATCCATATCATAACAGCAGTAGAGGAATAATTAGAACAAGATAACTTCAGGATATGTGAAAGTGAAATGTCTTAAAAGAGTGAACTATGCAGATGCTCGGAAAGAGGCTGAAAAGCTTCCTATTTTTCAGTTTGAGAAATCCTTTGCTGCAGTGGTTTTACCGACCAAGCAAGAGGCTGAGTGCCAAACTGATCTGACCTGGTTAACAAGAGAAAAACCACAATTAATCAGTAAAACCTCATCTTCAATCAAAAAGAAAACACAAAGCACCCAAACTTCTAGTCAAACACGAACTGAAACAATTGAAGACCAAAGTGTAATAGTGGAGATTCCCGTGACCTCAAAAGGAAAGAAGTCACAGCACAGCACAAGAGCTCAACAACAAAAGTTTAGCCAGGAGAATAGATTACAGAAAGCTGACTCCCTTAAGGATATAAACATGGCGGAACCCACAATTTCCCCATAGACAGTAAAAGAAATTAACACAGCGACCCCATTGGAACTCAATTGAGACAATTGAAGCCCATTTTTAGCGTTTTTAGCACTTCAGTTTCTGACGCGCAGACTCAAACGAAGCTTGACGACGTCAGCAACCTGTCTGACAGATGTAAATCTTCTAGTAGCTGTGCGTGCAAACTGCCATCGTTAATCTTGCAGAGACGGCGAGCTTGAGCGGGGAGTTCTTTGTCGTGAGTGAGCAGGAGTAAGTATTCTGATTAATTATTTTGTATAGTATTTTAAAATGTAACGCCAGTACGCCATATTAAGTTAATTGCCTGCGAGCTTCTCCACCTGTCTGTACGGTAATGCGACAGAGAGTCGAGTGGTTATGACGTAATCGTTAGCCTATTTTTACAAAAACTGTTTCTACGGGGCCATAATGTAACATAGAAGGTAATGGAGCCCTTTATACATTGTCATGTATCTTTAGAAATAAATAATGGACAAACGGAGTCTTTAAACGCCTCAGATGTAAAGTTATTCGCTGTCAAAGTGACGCTAAAATGAATGGGAGTCAATGGGTATGCTAACGCAAGTGAAGTTCTGCTACAAGATGTCGGCACACGACCGACTTCAACTTCCGGTCGACTTCGACTTTATTAACTCTAGCGGTTAATAAACAGAACTGCTTGCGTCTTGTGGAAGAACATTGTAGCCGGAACTACTTCTCTCTGTTCATGTCTATGAAGAATCACAAAGGTACTGGGTTACTCTGCCGCAGTACCCCCGAAGCAATCTAAAATAGTCCGAATATAAACACTTATTATAGGTGTACCCTAGTGATTCAGGACAAGCCAAAAACACGGTTTGGAAAATGGATTCATGGTTTACTTGCTTATTATATACATTTTTCTACATTTTGAACACAAACAAAGTTACGGACCGCAGCTCTGATTGGTTGTTTTTTACCGGGAGCGATGGAGTTACTGCAAATGGCAATAGGACACTGGGAGGAGCCAGAGGAGCTTGATTTTTACACAGATTATCTGTCTCATATTCTACTGTCAGGACATAATGACAGGTTTAACAAATATGTAAAAACTATATATTTACAAAAGTTACCTATTGCAGCTTTAAGTTTAAATGTTTTATATAATGTAAATCTTATGGATGATACTGAACCTTTTTGCCATGTAAATAGCCATGATGCTAACATGGCGTAAAAAACTTAATAAATAATAATAATAACCAAGCAGAAAATTATGAGTTTAATGGGGAAAACACTTAGTTAATAGTGCTACCAAACTACTATGATTTACTGTTTTCTGATCTAATATGTATTTCCGAGCAGACCATGAAAAGGGCTGTTCTCTCAGCGGTGGGCTCTGTTCATGTGCCTCACACAGCAGTTGCCTGCCCTTTTTAGGACATGTTTGTCTGTGTTTATGTGTTCAAGTGTACCGAGTAAGTGAAGTGTTGCTTCCCTTCTCCACTGAGCTCACCTCTTTCTCACGGTTCTCCGTCGTCTCTGTCTTCAGTCAGTCGGCCGAACTGGAGCATTTCTTGCTTCTTGACAGTTGTTCAGTCTTGTGAACCGAGTCTTCTCTGACAGAGTTTGGGCAGCAGCTGCTCGTTGAAGATATGTGTCTCTTAATAGCTATAAAGAAGCGAGGTTTGCAGGGAGCATCATCAGACAGACGGGACTCCTAAAGCAACATGCTGATCGAGCAGACCTGCAGTCTGTATTTATGTTTTATACTCATGCAATAAACTGATTCTCTTATGATTCGGTAATAACTAACAGCTTTTCTTAGTTTAATTCACTGTTAAAGTGACAAATTAGATGTTCACCAGCACTTTTTATGTAATGTAGGATCAAATCTACATTTACAGATTTAGAAACATTTAGAAAATACACACGTTTTTTTTGTCTTTACAATCTAAATGTATGGTTGAAATGGCAAAAGTTAAATTTAATGCATTTAATGAAAATGTTTTTCAAATATTCATCGTATTTCCAGACTCATACATACTGACGAATTAACAAAATCGAAATAAAATGGCTATAAAGTTTAACAACTTAAAATGTAACTTGTATCTACAAACAAATCCAGTGATATTGAGAAGGCTGTAATGAAACATCGATACATTTTCTAATAGATGTTAGACAGTGTAACATATTTAATTTCTGACCGTTGTGAAAATGAGGCTGTGAGGGACTGAAGTACGGCTGCATGATATCGGGAAAATATGACATTGCGATATTGAATTTTTGTGCGATATATATTGCGATATGAAATCTAATCTAATTTTTTCTCTCTCCCTCTGTCTCTCTCTCTCTCGCGCGCGCACTTTCTCTCGCATGCTCTCTCTCTCTCTCCCTCTGTCTCTCCCTCTGTCTCTCTCGCACGCGCGCTTTCTCTCGCGCTTTTTCTGGCATGCTCTCTCTCTCTCACGCTCTCTCTCTCCCTCTGTCTCTCTCTCTCTCGCACTCTCTCTTTCCCTCTCTCTCTCTCTCTCTCTCTCTCTCTCTCGCACTCTCTCTCTCTCTCTCTCTCTCTCTCTCTCTCTCTCTCTCTCTCTCTCTCTCATGCTCTCCGCGAATAATCACATTCGTCAAGGGCCGGGGAGCAGCTGGCCCGTACAGTTAATGAATAACGGATCAACTACGACAGCCTACATCGCACATCCTTCGTTGTGACTATCGTGGATTCGTACATCGCGACACATTGTGCAGCCCTAGACTGAAGTACAGTGCTTTATATGGATCATACTGTTTTTTTAACAACACATTGCTTATTCAGCCAAACATCTTTACAAAAAAAACCTTTCAGTAGACAAAACTGTTAAAAACAATCGATCTAGGACATTTATACAGTGAGTGCCATTATAAAGAAGGCAAGTCTGTCCCTCACAGCCTCGTTCGTTCGTGTTAAACACAATATGGCATCTAAACCGATCAACCGATATTGGGGGAAAATAGTTTCAATAGTGTAACAGAAATGAAATGTCCCCTCAGGAAGTATTCTTCATTACGGAGGTTAATATGCAACCACTTGCTTTGAAAAGCATTTATATCGTCGTGAACCAGAAGCTGTGATGGTGTCTTGTGACTTGATATCAGAGAGAAAGCTCTTGGTGAATGGGAGGAGTGCAGGACAGGCTGGGTTCTGTCTGTGGTGAACGGAGTGGACTGTTGTGATTGTGTCATCAGAGAAGTGATGTCCGCGCACAACTCCTTAAACTCATCGACTGACAGTGTTTGTATCTGACAGATAATGAACCTTTAGTATTTTTTTGTTGTTTATACCTTTATGTAATTGTTTACCCCGATGAACCGATCATTATATCCCTATATGGTTAGAGCGCTTGAGCTTGTATTTAGCAAACCTCTCTGAGGAAATGCCATGGAGTTTAGTCTAATGTTCAGGATTCCTCCGAGAATCTCTTCTCTTTCTGCAGTCCTTAAGTCACGCCGTTACTGCATGTGTTATTAGCAGCAGCAGCGCAACTCTTTCAGCTGGAACAGATCAAGCTCACATATTGACATTGTTGCTCTGTATAGAAATAAAAGTGATTTCTGAGTTACTAAAATGTTAATTACGGCCATGAAGTATAAAATGGTTATCAGGAAGGGGCCATTGAGAATTATTACAAACATGATCATTGAAATCAAAAGACAATTATTTTGGTGCAGAGCTTGTGTGCGTGTAACAGTTTAGGGACCAATTATCACTATTAACTAGCTGCTCATTAACATGCCTATTATTAACATTTTGGCTATTTATTAGTACTTCTAAAAAAGCACATATTGACCATATTCTACATCCGTAAACCTGCCCAATACCTAAACTTAACTTTAGTTTGAGACCCCAAAAGTCGTAGGTAAAGTTGTAGTTGTTAATAGTGAGAATTGGACCATAAGATAAAATAAGACCTTTTTTTAAATTTTTTATTTCTATTTTGGAAATGTTCTCTCTCCTGAACTATTAATAATATATATATAGTTTTGGGAGGCCGATACCTATATAAGGGATTGAAAAAAAGTCTGATATCGGTATATCGGCCGATATTCTTAATGTGTATATTCTGGATTCCATTTAAATGGTTAAATTAAAATGTAAAAATCAAAAAGCTAATTATGTGATTGTCTAATTATTTGAATTCATAAAAACCAACCATTTTAATAATAATAATAATGATAATTTTTTTTTATTACATGCTCCCCCTCAATGAGTTCTGTGTTGTGTTTTCTGGCATTAGAACATGAGGATCCATATTTAAAAAAAACAAAAATTGCAGTTTAATATTCACAGAAACTAGTTTATATCTCTATTTGATTGAAGTGTACTCACCTGTTTTTCATTTATCCATCAAAAAATGACTTTTTTTACAGTAATTCCTTTTTTATGATTGGATTCTGCGATTCAATCCATGTTTTCTGCATCGTGAAAATCATAGGGCCGTACTGATGTAGCAAACCAGGATGATAAACTCATTGTGAGAGTAAAAGATGGGGACATTATTTATTTACTTATAGCATTGCGTCTCAACAACCAGGTGACCACATAGCGTTAGATCGCCATTCAACAGACTCAAGCCACTTCCTTGTATTAAAGTAAAGAAGCGCAAATGAATTGCACTCTGTTTTATATTTGTCTGGCTTGGTGCAAGTTTCATGTTTGACTAAAACCTGATTATTTAAGCGGTTTAATGCTAGACTTTGCATATAGGTTAACTAGTATTCAGATCCAGTGCCATGCGTGAATGCATTGGATTTGTTTCTGCTCTTTGTTATTGCTTCATATCAATGGTGAAATGAAAATCAGTTCATACTCTGCCGTTGCATGTTTAAATTGAGTTTGCATTTATGAAAGAATATTAATGTTTGAATCTCTCTGTGTTTGTAGTCTCTGTGTCTGATCTGAGGCAGTCTGGCATGCAGACGCTGGAGCACGTGTCTGTCACAGTGACGATCACTCATCCGCGGCGTGGGAGCGTGGAGATCTGGCTCGTCTGTCCCAGTGGAATGAGCTCTCTGATCGGGGCCCGGAGACCGCTGGATGTGTGAGTGCCCACACACACACACACACACACACACACACACACACACACACACACTCTGATCGGGGCCCGGAGACCGCTGGATGTGTGAGTGTCCACACACACACACACACACACACACACACACACACACACACACACACACTCTGATCGGGGCCCGGAGACCGCTGGATGTGTGAGTGTCCACACACACACACACACACACACACACACACACACACACACACACTCTCTCTGATCGGGGCCCGGAGACCGCTGGATGTGTGAGTGTCCACACACACACACACACACACACACACACACACACACATACACACACACATACACACACACACACACTCTGATCGGGGCCCGGAGACCGCTGGATGTGTGAGTGTCCACACACTTCTGATTCACTCACACACACACACACACACACACACACCTGTCAGGCCGCCTGTAACACCCGGTGTGTTGTTTGAGCAGAGATACGACTGGATTCACAGACTGGACGTTTTCCACAGTGCGATGCTGGGGAGAAAGAGCCGAGGGACAGTACACCCTAAACATCACTGACCACAGTAAGACTATATCTAATACTATACCAATCTGTCAGGTAAACATTATAGTTTGAAGGAAGAAATATTCCTTTTGAAACCTCTAGCCTAATGGGCCGTTCACACAGAGTGCGTTTTTCCATTCCACTGCACTGCTTTCCCATTGGTTTTCTACATAAGTACATGCTAGATGGATGTGTTTGAGCATTGTGCTCATGTCTTGTCATTTGCAGAGTCTTGTGCATGATACAGCAGTCTCAAAACATGGCGCTCGAGTTAAAATAAGTTTAACTTTTAACAAAACACGTCTCGAGGCCTTGCATTTTTCCCCATTCTACTGCTCGCATCTTGGGTTTTCGAAGTAAAAACACTCTGACTGAATGCCACATAATACAGTTAGGCTAAAGTGATTAATGAATCATTAGAAAAGTGTGCATTTGTTATGATGCATGTCGATCTCTTGAGTAATTTGGAATGAGCAAAGGACAGACGCTATCTGAGGTTTAATGCGTCACCAGCTTTTAAAAGTAGCATAGATGCTGGTATGGCGATAAAAACAAAGCATCTAACGCATGATCTGTGTTTCTGTCTTCAGAAGAGTCGAGTCTGTCATCGGGCGTCCTGAAGCACTGGAGACTCACTCTGTACGGCTCGTCTCTGTCTCCTCAGCAGGTGAAAGAGAGATGGAGGTGAGCCGCAGACCACTGAAACTCATTGGATGATCTTATTTCAGATCCTAAATTCACCCCATACCTAAACTGTACAACTACCTTACTGACTATTAATAAGAAGTAAATTAGGAGTTTGAGCCAAAATTTGTAGTTAATAGTGAATGTGTTCCTATATGATGCTGCAGTCCCGCCACTGGGTCTTGTTTGCCTGTTTAGTTTTAATTTACTGCATGTTTGTTTGAGTTGTCAGGGTTGTTGAAGAGGCCATGGGTGGACAGTATCTGGACAGCAGTTTTGCTCTTCCCTGTCCTCCTGGTATAGACGTTCCTCCTGAAATCGTGAGCCCGTTCACCTCAAACAGCCTGAAGGTACATCTACTGTATGGCTTACACTAGGGATGCATCACTACAGTTAGTCCACGGTTCAATACGTGCCTTGGTTTTTAGCCACGGTGTTTAATTCGGTTCTGATGGCTTGGCACGTCAAGTGTTATTTTTTTGTTGCAACAAATCAACAACAAAAAAACTCCTGTAAACCTCTGTACATTGGAAAAAGCATGTCTTCTTAACATTTCCTATGAGAGAGGTATTAACTTTCCGATTTTTACCTGAACATGGAAGGATTGGCCATTATTGAACACATGTAACGTGTTTAATTCATACTAGACACCAGAGGGCGCCCTCGTATGCATCACAGAAGTAATAGAACTGATGATGTTCCAGGAAATCCCTAAAGGCATCGCTGTCATTGTAACTGAATATAAAGAAGATATAACTTCAAACATTTTGATTGATGAAATGTAAGGACAGTTTGGTTTATCAGTGTTCAAGCCATCTCAGGTATTTTCATAATGATTATGATCTAATCACATAGCCTTTATTACAGAACAGGATATATTGGTAACACTTTAGAACAAGGTTCCATTAGTTAATGTTAGTTAATGTATTAATTAACATGAACAAACAATGAATAATACATTTATTACTGTATTTATTCATCTTCGTTGAATCGAAAATAGTTATTCATTGTTAGTTCATGGTAATTCACAGTGCATTAACTAATGTTAACAAGCACAACTTTTGATTTAAATAATGCATTAGTAAATGTTGAAATTAACATGAACTAAGACTTATAAATGCTGTAGAAGGATTGTTCTTGATTAGTTAATGTTAACGAAAGTAGTTAACTAACATTAACTAATGGAACCTTATTCTAAAGTGTTACCGATATATTTTATGCCTCGTTCTGGAATAGGAAGCCACATCAGATCACAAAAGGAAGTCATTCCAAACACTCAACTAATGTAGTGGACTAAACAAGTTATGATCTTCTCTTTTGATGAACGACAGGTTAAGAGAGGCTTATTCATTGCATGTCATTACAAGAGAAGATGCTCGGCGTGTTGCTTTTTCAAATATAAGCGCAGGGGTGTTTCCTCATCTCAACACACACACACACACACACACACCAGTGCATGTCACACACACACACACACACACACACACACATACACACACACACCAGTGCATGTCTCACACACACACACACACACACACACACACACAAACCAGTGCATGTCACACACACACACACACACACACACACCAGTGCATGTCACACACACTACCAGTCAAAAGATTTTAAAGAAGGCCCTGCATTTATTTGATCTAGAACACAGCATAAAGTGTAACATTTAGAAATGTTTTGTTATTATTTAAAATAACTGTTTTCTGAATATATGTTAAAATGTAATTCTTCCTGTGAATCATCATCAGAAATTGTTCTACTATGCTGATTTACTGCTTAAAAAACATTTATTAGTATTATTATGTTGAAAACAGCGGAGCATAATTTTGATGAATAGAAAGTTCAGAAGAACAGCATTTTTCTGAAATAATAGAAATCTTTTATTTACATTAGAAATGTCTTTATCATCACTTTGGACCAATTTAAAGCAGCTTTGCTAATTAAGTCTTCATTTCTTTAACCCATGCATCGTCTGAAAGCTGAATAAATCATCTCTCCATTGATGTGTGGTTTGTTCGGAGGACAATATTGGTCTGAGATACAACTATTAGAAAATCTAAATCTGAGGGAGCAAAAAAATCTAAATATTGAGAAAATCATCTTTAAAGTTGTTCAGATTAAGTTCTTAGCAATGCATATTACTAATCAAAAATGAAGTTTTGAAATATTTACAGTAGGAAGTTTACAAACTATCTTCATGGAACATGATCTTTACTGAATATCCTAATGATTTTTGGTTTTGGTATGTATCTGTGGCTATTTGTACACGTACAGCTGTGCTGCTTCAGACTGGTGGGTGCTCATGCAGTGGTGTGTGGAGTGGATGGTGAAGGTGTTGTTGTGTTCTGCAGTGTCTGCTGCTGCTGGGCTGTTTCGCTCTCTTCTGGTCGCTCTATTACACGCTGGAGGTGGCCCTCACTCACTGGGACTGGCGCGGGTGCAGTCTGAGCGCTACAGGACGCCACAGAGGCTTCCAGGCCGTGTCCACGAGCCCAGAGGACAGTCAGGTGGTAGAGATCCAGCCCGAGACGGAGCACGAGTCTAAAGCCCCGCTCATCGCTGCAGATGACAACACGTAACACTCAGGGAAACCAGCTCTCTCTCTCTCTGTCTCCATTCCCTTCATTTACAGTTCAGGTTGCTCTTTTGATCATGTGAGCAAATGCTCTATTTTAAGTTGCCTTATTTAGTTTTCTTTGATTTGTTTTGATGAGAAGAAGAGAGCCTGATTGAGAGTGCAGTATTTGCATGTGTGACTGAGAGAATGTGTGGTGTGTGTCACTGATTGACTGAGCGAGCGAGTGTTTTCTTGATCGTGATGCACTGAATGTGTTAGTATTAGGTCTAAATACCTCCGACACTTGAATTTTGAAAGACAGAAAGAGATTGTTTAAACTGGAGGTCTGCTCACCTGCAGACGTTTTACTCGATCTAGTCTCTTTTTCTTTCTTTAATTTTCTATAAACCGAACTGTGGTATTCCTGTGAACAAGAACTCCGATGTGTTTTGAATAAAAACCAAAAGAGAAACCGTTTTGCCCTCTCTGTGATCTCTGCGTGGGTTACTGTGATGTGATGAAGCTGAAGTCTTTCTGGATGACAGGTAGTGAAATATAAGCTTGATCTGTGAAATCAGCTTAATAGATTAGACGTTTCATAAGTAGAGCAAGTCACAGTTTTGAAACCTTTTGTTATTTTGCATTAACATGCTCTACAATAAGAGTAAACGGATCATTTTGATTCGATGTTGATTTGCAGATAGTACAAGCTGAAGGTCATGTCACGCTCAAATGAAACACACAGTTCTGCTCCGTTCATCACAGAAGATTTTAATTAGACCGACTATCTCTCAGACGCAGGCTGTGGAGAGGTGTTCATGACTCCTCTGGGATGCTCATGGGTTCATGATCTGTCGGGGTCTGCCGTAGCCCGTCATGCCAGACTGGGTCGCCCCTTTATTGGATCCCATCTGCAGACCGATCACATTCTTCCCTTCCTTCAGCTGGTCATCAGAGAAGTCTCTCCGGTTCTCCTGAGCTTTCCTGCAAGCAGATATTTAACACATCAACAGTAGCTGAATCTGGATTCGATCTAAGAGCCCGTGACGGTTGGCACTCACTTGAAGAACCAGCTGGGGTCTCCACGGAAGAAGCCGTCATCTTTAGTGACGGCGATGCTGCCCAGAGCCATGAGTGTCCTCTGCACCGCGGCCAAGTCCTTCCCTGACCACAGCAGCAGGTTCATGATGATTAAACACAGCTCTTCCAAACATGCACAGAGATCTTAACTAGGGACCTAGCAGGGAAGGACTCCTGCATCTGTTCTAACCTGATTGATTAGATGTTGAAAGTTTTATTTGTGTTTGTTTGTTTCAAAGGAACCATAGTTCATGGTAAATATATCCAGTGGGAAATATTCCAAAAGATACTTTTTCTGGTATTTGGAATTCTGGAAACAAGTCAAGGGCTATTATTTAGTTTTGAATGTATCCTCAGTCTCTGAACGCTTAAGACACCATTGAAACATTTGTTACAGTCGCATTAGAAATCCTCTTACACTCTCCTGTGTCACACATCAGGATATGATCATAATTATAATCGTAAACATTCCCTGCTTTCCTCATCAGCTCGGTTTGGTCTTTTCCAGTTTGGAGAGGATTTTTCACATGCAACCTATTAAGTGTTTTATTTCAACTCTGATTTAAAATATATTCTACGACTGGGCTGTTGTCAGGATCGTTTCATTTGAAGCGTTATTGTTGAACTTTTAAGAAATAATATTTTCCACACACTAGGCCCAAAGTATCAAATAATGTGTTTTTCTCTCTTATATATATATATATACTAATAGTTATAGTTACTGATTCTAAACTTAAAACATTATAATTTCTTACCTAATTACAAAGGTAAAAGCAATTGTAAAAAAAAAGGTAAGTACATTCTAGCAGTATCAACTAGATAAAAAAAAAAAATATATATATATTTTTAAAGGAATATTTCATTGCATCAGTGTGTCATCAATGGATGCTCTGCAGTGAATGGGTGCCGTCAGAATGAGAGTCTGATAAAAACATCACAATAATCCACAGCACTCCAGTCCATCAGTGAACATCTGGAGAAGACTAAAGATGAAACACATCCAGCAAGACATTTTTAACTCAAATACAAGTCTCTTATAACTCTTGAAAATATTTTTACAAGCCAAAACGGCTCTGAAACAGCTCTTTTGTGTCTGATTCACTTTACCACTGCAGGAAGCATTATTATTATGGATTATGGACTCGTATTTTAGCTAGAAGCAATGATTTGATGTTAAAAACTTCTTTATGGATTAGTTTCTTACAAACACACAGCTTTTGTCTTCTCCAGATGTTCACTGATGGACTGGAGTGCTGTGGATTATTGTGATGTTTTTATCAGACTCTCATTCTGACGGCACCCATTCACTGCAGAGCATCCATTGATGAGACACTGATGCAATGCTACATTTCTACAAATCTGATGAAGAAACAAACTCATCCTGATATTGAAAAAGAAAGGAAAAATAGAAAAAAGAGACAAGTGGTTTACAGAATGGATGGATGGATGATGTTAACGTTGGCCGAGAGAGCTCAATGCACTTCAACTTAAGAAAACATGCAAACAGAAAAAAGCAGAAGCACATTAAGAAAACATCTTCATCAATTTGACAACACATGCTGCAACCTCACAACACAACCAAAAACAGAAACGTGCTGCAAGGTGTTGTAGAAATCCCATGGTTAAACAAGATTAGTGTGGTTAAAGAAATGGTTTAAAAAATCCTAATGAAGTATATGATCAGGACATTTCAAAAATGCACAAAAAAAGCATATTCCAGACAGGTTCGTCACTGGTTGCAGTTCCCTTAAACATTTCCAAAGTAGTCTGTGCACGTCTGCGGCCCATTCTTATTTGTTTGTGTTGTAGTAGGCAGTTTGCATTGCATTTCTGTGTTTACTTGTGTTGTGAGTATTTGCAGCACATGTTCTGTCAAACAGATGCAGATGCTTTCTTAATGTGCAGGTTTTTTCGTTTGCTGTGCATTGTTTTGTTTTTGATACGATACGATACAGATACTTTTAAAGGCCAGTATCGTCAATATCGATACTGATATGATATTAGATGATGACTTTATATTTGAAATGCATTTTAAAATTCAATATGCTTTTATTGCACCTCATTAGGTCATATTTTTGTGTACACATGGTGAAAATATATGCACTGTACAGGTAACCATGTACATACAAATACTGTAGTTGAACTAGGTCACTTTAGTAAAGCCATGGTTTATTTTCATAAGGTACTGCCAGAGACCGGTATGATTTATATTAACATTAATTTATTGGTTCTGACTTGCAAAATTTGCATTTCAGCAAATCTTACACAATTATTTGCTAACATAGGTTGGTTATTCATCCAATTCAATGCATATTGTATGCATTAATGTTTTTGTCAGATTAACAAATCACTGGTAAATAAAACCCACCTTAGTATTGATATTTTGTATCACTCGCATCAGTCTCAATTTATTGATACTTCAGATATTACTGGGTTGAAGGTTAATGCAAATCTGGCTAATAAATAGACCTAATAAATATAAATACTATTAACAGAAGTGATATATTTTTTTTAATCTAATAATTTCAGATTTAATTACACAAATGATTACTGCATAAATGATAAACTAGTTCTAGTTCTAGTTTAGTCTCATGCCATACAACAATAATTCAACTTTATTTAACAAAAGTTATCTGATGTGAATGTGAAGTTAATAAAGAAACGATCATTTAAACACATATATTGAATGCTGAGCTGTTATTTGAATGTTTATGACTCACCCTCCCACAGATCTACGGTCTGAAACATGTCGGTTTTGACCACGCCGTATTTCTCGGCTGCGTTGAGGAACTGTGAGACCTGCTCCATCTGTTTGAAGGCCATGCTGGAGCTCTGGATCTTCTTCACAGGCTTGTCCTTACACAGAGTATTGATGAGCTCACACAACACCTGAGGAAAACAGAGAACCAGATTATGAGTGACATTACACTAGTTACAGTGTGCTTTCATCTGACACTCACTGACTTATGACACTTCAGCTGGTCTTAACATCTCTTGTGCCAGTTTAGGAATCGCTGCATCAATTATTTTATTGTTTTAACTGAAGGAAGAGGAAGATTGGTGCTGTCTTTCAGCCTCCTTGTTCTTCATGAGCTGGTCCTTTGAATACTAAACGTGTTCCTCTTTTAGAAACATTCCTTTCAGGACACACAGGCTCCTAGATTGACCTGCTTTAAACTGCATCTGTGACCAGGTGGTCATCTTTTTCATATTTTTCATTTTCATATTTTTCACCATTTTTCCCAGTAATCTGTCTCATGTCCAAAAGAAATTTAGAAAGACTGCACAAACTGAAAATACTTTTGCCATCTATTTCCAGTTATTATTTTAAAAAGACCTGGATGTTTACAGAGCATAGGTCAGCTTTTTGATTCCATTGATATTGTGATTTTGTGCTGTATTATTTATATCTGGTCCAAATGAATATGGGCAAAATGGCCTTAGATATGCTGCTTAATATTTCTGGATTCATCTAGAACACAATGTGCACAAAAGTTGGTCTTATTAGAATAATGCAAGGTCATTTGAAATGATTAGGTTTAATTTGTATCTGATTGTAACTGACTGATAATTACTGAGATGAGACAACTTACAGCGGTGGAAGGAATTATTAACACATCTGTCATATCTATAAAATCATGACTTGATTTCATAATGTTCATGAAACATGCAGAGGGTTGTTTTGAGCACAGCAAACATCAGATGAAGCGAGTCGTACTGTTATTATTCACTTTTTAACTGTAATATTTGGCCAATGGTTTGTTTTATGGGTGTTGTAATGGCCAATTAAACAAAATCAACTGAAACCTCTTAAATATGTCAAGTGTTGTAACCATTTTGGCCAACACTGTATATACTGTATACACATACAATTTATTTGATGTATATGCACTCTAAAAAATACTGGGTTGTTTCAACCCAACTTTGGGACAAATATGGGCTAACCCAGCTGTTGGGTTAAATTTTGTAATTCAATTTTTAACCCAAAAGTTGGGTTGGTCCATATTTGACCCAAAGTTGTGTTGAAACAACCCATTATTTATTGTAGTGTGTCTTTTCTAAAGGATTAGCTTTGGGAAACGACATGTGTTGCTTGTCTTGGCCAGGACACTCTTGCAGAATAGATTCTTAAATCTCAAGGTTTTACATTTTCTTGATTAAAGAGAGAACGAACGAACAAATAAATAAATAAAATGTTGTCAAAGTCTGTTTTGTGGGAGCCTTTTCTTAAAAGTAGAGTTGTGTACATGATTCAGCCGTGGGAACAGCACACATTCATGGCTTACACATCCGTCTTTGAGCCAGGCTTGGAAGCCCAGTTTTCCAGCCTCCGGTTTTCCGACCCCGGAGCCGCACTGAGTCCCGATCCACTCCACCAAACGCACCTCCAGCTCGGGGTCGTACTTCTGCTCGATTTTATCCTGCACTTGGCGGCTCATCCCGTACGACGGACCCTTGTTGGCCATGGTTGAAGCTCCCTGCGTAGAACAGAACTCAATAATATAATATCACATTTCTTAATTATGACCAGCTGTATTTGTTTTTGTTCCAGAGTGGTCTGTCTGAAATTTTCAACATGAATAATGCTTGTGTGTTGTAATGTAAAGTTACAAAACAAGAACATTTCATTATTTTACCTTTCCTGAAATCCTCTTCTCCTGAAACAAAACTTTATCTATTTAAATTAAGCGAAACACCAAAAAGCCAATGATGCAATTGGAAGCAGCCACAAAGCCAAAAATCGCACTACAAATCATGCAGTGTAAACATTTCCAACGGCAAACAGTTCAGCTCAATTATAAAAAAATATGTTATGTCAGATGGATAACTGGAGCTGAACTGCAGAGGCTGAGAGATTCACATGTTCATATAGTCCTTAAGTGGAGAAATCAGTACTGTAGAGCTGAATCAGACAGGATCAGATGAACATGCTCCTCCAGAAACACCATCAGTTACAGTCACACACCGAAGCCAAGCTCAGACCACACACACACACACACGCACGCACGCACACACACACACACACACACACACACACACACACACACACACACACACACACACACACACACACACACGCACACGCACACACACACACACACACACACACACACAGAGAGAGAGCTACACCTTCACCTGTGCTGCCATTCTGCTCTTTACCAAGTTCCTCTGACGTCCCGACCTTAAGGAATGAGTTTAAAGTCATTCACCCTATGAGCATTACATCTGCACCTTCTGGTTAAATTAGTTTATTTTTTAATTATTATTCATTTCAGGACAAATATAAAAAATTTATTTGCTGAAATGTTATATTATATAATAAAAAGGCAAATATACCATTATAAATGTGTCAAACCAGACCTGGAGTTAGTCCTGAGAAAATTTTTATTTTTTAATGCTATGATATTAACTAATTTGTAAGTGTCATTTAAAGCCATAGTTCACCCAAAAATGAAAATCCTGTCATCATTTACACACATCCACTTCCATAGCCCCCCCCCCCCCCCCCACCACCACCTCCATACTATACAAGTCAATGGGGACCAGCAGTTTGATTAGTGATATTCTTCAAAATATCTTCTTTTGTGTTCAACAGAAATATAAAACTCATAAAGGTTTGGAGTAAATGATGACCGAATTGTATTATTTTGAAAAAAAAAAAAAAATCAATTTTTTTGGGTGAACTGTCCCTTTATTATTTTCCATATAGTTTTACATTTTAATATGAAACAAGCAAAATAATCTTGTTTTCTGATTGAAATAACATTTAGCTTACAGCACTGGTTTCATGGCTTGTTTATTTTTTTTCTGAAAACAAGACAATAATGTTTTACCTGTCTAGAAAGAGTTGCATGGATTATTACTTTACAGCATGTTATTAAAAAGCTGTTAAATACCTGACCGAAAGGAATCGAAAGCTTATGAAAAACATACTTACTCTAGCTGAAATGAAGATGACTGTCGTCCGCACAGCTCTACGTTCAGAAGAGTCGACCCTGTCGCTGTCTCAAGACGAGATGTCTTTTCCATTAGAGAAATAAAAAAGAGGCATTTGGTGAAAGGGGGCAGAGAAAAGGAAATTGATGCCTTAAAAGGACACACTGTTTTTCTCAAGCCCTCCCTCCTCTCGGCTCTGCACTTCAGCTTTCTGGTTCGGCCCTCTGTTAAAGCAAAGCCTTATTTGGGAAGAGGCTTGGATGAGGACAGGAACCAAGCCAAGAGTCTGTAGTTTGGTCAGGGAGCAGAATTCTCCAAATACCACATCACTGCATCAGCAGAGAGAAAGAGGACGGCTGTGTGAACGCCGGCTGGAGCTCCAGGTGGAGGGCTTTGACTTTAGACAGGGACATAAATGGAAGAGTTCCTCAGATGGACTGTGTAGATTATAGATGAGCACACATCAGCGAGGCAGAGCCCGGTGTGTCAGCAGTACGGTATATACGGTATTTCAGTGCAGAAGCATTGGCAGAAGGGAAATAAGAGAGATCTGAGGAGTGCTGAAGCAACATGATTTACTGACACTTCAGAAGCAGCCGCTAACAAGGCCTTCTATGTACAAAATACTCCCCGGTGTGTGTTCAATACTACATTATCTCATGCTGGAAGCATGCAGTGCTACTATATTTTACTCACACTTTATTTTAAGGTTCAATTCCCATTATTAAGTAACTTTTAACTATGAATTTAGCCGTGAGAAACTCACAGTTAGTTGCATATAAGTAGTCCGTAAGGTTGTTGTAATCAGTATCTTGTCATATTTCATATTTGTGTGCTTGATTTTGATTTGATTTTGCTGAAAAAAAAAAAATAGTTTTTTTAGGATCACAGTTAAACTTTATTTTTTTATTTTTTTTTAAAACATGTTTAATGTTTAACATGAATGCACATATATGCATGTATTTGTTCATGTATGGTTAGGCATTTCTTTCATACATGACAACCACACAGCAAAAAATCCAGAGTCAAATTAACTCTGCTGGGAATACATGTGAGACCACACTCAAGAGTGAAATTGTTAAAATAGGAGTGTTAAATTAACACTGAAGCTGAGTTAAAGTTAATGAGATAATTAAGTGATTAATTGAGTGATGATTGACCATTATTGACTAGACCTGATGTTAACATGCAGAATCAACAAATACGAAAATCACTATGTTTATGTCACCATTATAGTGATCAGTGTTTGCTTTAATTGGGCTCTTGAGCCTTACAATTTTAAAGTGAGATTTGGTTTGGCTGTTACAATTGAATTTTAACAAACAGACAAGAAAAAAATCAAAACATGGACATTTGACCTGAATCACAAAACTCAACTAAAGCCTAAACAGATTTGATTGACCTCATTGATTATAACAACCCTTTGATTGTACAGTACCCGCTAATTAAAATGATTTCTTGAAAGTTGTTCTGCTAAAAAAAAAGAAGCTTGTTTTCGGCTCACACACACATCAAAGATTAGTGTAGGAATCTCAACAACGGTGACAAACCACATATTCAGAAAAACATTAGAAAACAAACTACTAAAAGTAACATAAAAAACAAAAATAGAATAGTAAGAATAAAGGAAATTACTGAAACAATTATGCTAATAATTTATTCATGCCGCAATGCATCATGGGAGTCATGGATGAATTTTGATAGGTGGCACCCAGAATGCACTGCAACATGCTTTTTGGATTTTCACCATTGTTGAGATTCACAGGTTGATTCTTGATGTTTGCATGTCTAACTAAAAGACTCTTTTGAAAGATTTTTGAGCAAACAAATTTTAAGAAATTCCTCAGATTGTATTTAAAATGCTGGAAATACGTTGTTGAAGAATCACAGGGCTGCAATAATCAACAATGTAACTTTAACTCTGTAATTCAGGAATAACAAGAGTCTTTGCTTGTCCATCAGTTTTATAACTTAGTTATAACTGACAATTAAAATCTGACTTTAACAATTTAGGGGTCAAGAGCCCAACTAAAGCAAACACTGATCACTATAATGGTGACACCATAAACATAGTGATTTTCATCTTTGTTGATTCTGCATGTTAACATCAGGACTCATCAATAATGGTCAATCATCACTCAATTAATCACTTAATTATCTCATTAACTTTAACTCAGCTTCAGTGTTAATTTAACACTCCTATTTTAACACTTTCACACTCTTGAGTGTGGTCTCACATGTACTCCCAGCAGAGTTAATTTCACTCAGATTTTTTTGCTGTGCACCTCAAGTAATGTAGAGTATTTACACTCAGATTGGTAATAATAAAATAATAATAAACAAATCAATTAAAGCTGTCTCCTTTCACTTCTGGGTTATGATTGAATTTGTGATGACAGAATTACACAACTGGATTCGGTTCGAGTGTCAAGCATGTTGACGCTGATAAATAGATTGAAAATATATATTACCTGCATTAAAGTTTTTGCAGAAAGTAGATAATGCTGTGTAAAACACTGAGAGAGAGAGAGAGAGAGAGAGAGAGAGAGAGAGAGAGAAAGAGAGAGAGAGAATAGTTGTATATAGAATAATAAGGGAAATAAGTAACATTTCATAAACATTTGGGGTAACAATTTACTGAAAGCCTTTAAGTATAATGCATTATAAAATTAGCTTTAATACATTAAGTGTCCCTTGTAATGTATATTTTAATACATCACACAGTCTCATGAATCATTTTAACCACAATTAATACATTATAACACTTATCAGTTCATTATTACACTATGCATTTTAGATTTGGTTATAATTATCTACGACAAGATATAATGTATTATAACACACATTATGAGTAATGCATTAGCCTTTAATAACCCTTTATAATGAATTATACATAAAGGCTTTAAGTAAAGCATTACCACATTTATGGTTTTATATTTTTATTCAGTAAATAAAAAGCTAGCATGTAAAAAGTTAACTAGAATGAATAACACCACAGGAAACTATTGAAGTCACCTTTATTCATAAAGCCATATACATGTTCATTTATTCATTTTTATGGCTCACACATGGACATCTGTTTTAATCTCTGATGAAGACTGGCGTGTATGTATGTACAGTTATTTCCCTCTCACTGCTCAGAGAAGGGGTAGACCAGGTATCCGCTGAAGGTGTTTTGGCCCTGGGTGTCTCCACACAGCTGTCTGCCTGACATCAGCTCCACATACACCTGACAGCCGCGTCTGAGCTGCAGAAGAAGCGTCTGAGAGCTGCTGTCCTCCGAATCCTCACGGTTGTCTTCCCAGGACGAGGCTATCAGCTGGCCGTTCTTCATCAGCTGCATCTTCTGGTAGAGCCGTTGACCTGCGCTGCCAACGTTGGAGTACGCCGTGAAGGAGAAGGAGTACAGACCGGCGTGAGGAGCTGTGAATGTGCCTGTGAAGAATTAGGATCAGGATGATGTCTGTTTGAGAAGCTGGCTCTACGAGGACAACGTGAACTGGATGCAGTGCATAAATCTAAACAGAAAATTAGTTTGGCCTACACCCTTACAGTGCCTCATAATGCATTTTTGACTGTTAATGGAGTGTGTAACACTAAGTTTTAAATCTGAAACTTCACCGTGTATAAAGTTATTGTCTCTCAAAGAAAGCGTCGCGTCTGAATCATTAAAAAGAGTAGTTCTTAAAATGAATCCCAAGCCGTGTCATGTTGACATCAACATGAAACATTAGCATATTGCTCACTTGCTAATTCATTCTTTGCCTTTAACTCCTGGTTTTGGAGAAAAAAAAAGCTGTTTCCTTCTGTAACGCTGTACACAAAGCAGCACTGTGCTCACAAACGCTGCTTTACCAGGCATTACAGGCGAGATGAAATGAAATCAACCAATCATACCAATCACTACAGATTAGAGTCACACCAAGAAGAGGACTGAAAAAAGGAATTGTTGAGCAAATCATTTGGGATTTCTTGAGCAAATAAGGTAATGCATATTATAAGACAATAGCCCTATTCGCACGGGATTCGTATTATCTTGGGACCTTGACGCACTTGATAAGCGAAGCCTGTGATTTTACTCAAATTTACTGACTTATCTCCTGGATACCTGGATGTCAAGACTTTAAGAGTCCCGTTCTATGGTCCGAAATCACATCATATGACCCCTTTAAGTAAAGCTCATGTTCCATTAAGATATTTTGTCCATTTCCTACCATAAATATATTAAAACTTCATTTTTGATTAATAACATGCATTGCTAAGAACTTAATTTGAACAACTTTAAAGATGATTTCCTCAATATTTCGATTATTTTTTCTCCCTCAGATTCCAGATTTTCTAATAGTTGTATCTTGTCCTCCTAACAAACCAGACACAAAAATCTACACTTATGACTGGTTTTGTGGTCCTGGGTCACATATTAGTAAGATAAGATATGTGTTATCAAAAATACTGTCATCAGTTTGAAAACAAAACTTTCAGATGTTTTATGCATCATTTACATGTGGTTTGGAGTATGTGCACATTTTGTGTACCAACTGAAAATTTCATAAATCCTATAATTTACATTAAAACAGCTTAACAAATGCAGCATTATATTCTCCTATTTTCCTCTCATTTCCTGATGCTCTGTTTTGTGACGATGACCTAAAGTATGAAGCAGCATTGGCGCAGTGTATTGTGGTCTGCTTACCCAACGCAGGATTGTAGCCATTGCCCTGATTGAGGGAGACAGACTGGTAAGAGATAGACACGTTGCTGGTAAATGGCCCAAGACATCCACTCATTGGAAGCATTGCCGCATTGAAGGATATTTTGCATCCAGCTACAGAAAAGGAAACAAAGCAAGGAAAATGTAACTCTTCAAGCTAAATTTTTTAAATGATATGCAAATACGAGGCAACGATACCTGTGAGCTCCTCTATTTGGCTGTTCAGATGAGACAGTCCTTCCCATAAGCCAACCATACGCATGAACGTGGCCTCCTCCAGATCGAACAGAGGCTGTGCAGCACAACAGCAGCTCTGCTGTCTCCCGAAGGCACATTCACAGTCCCATCCGCCGCAGGGCAGCGACCCCGTGTAACTCACTGATGAGAGAATCAACCAAAACAATCTCAGAAAACAGTACACTGCCAGTCAAACGTTTCTGAACAGTAAGATTTTATTATTTATTTATTTTTCTAAAGAAGTCTCTTCAGCTCATCAAGCCTGCATTTATTTGATCCTAAATACATCATACATTCTGCATTCACATGAACAAATGATCAAGTTCTTCACCAGCAGTTTGGCGCAGGAGGTCAAAGGCAGTGGTAGCCTCCGCTCGCGAGAAGAGACTGAGAACCATCGCAACACACAGAGCAGTCTTCATCCTCAGCCGCCCCTAAAATACAGCTCATTTCAACTTTTACAGTTCACACCATAAACAAACAAACTTAGAAAATGAAGAAATGTTCTCCTCGAGGTCTGTACAGTGTTTCCAGACATGTTTCTGGAGGCACACTGACAGTACACACTTTGGTTGTCCTTCTTATCAGAGAAGTTTATATATATTATTACCAGCCTCCACAACAATTGGAGAGGGCTTGACGGTCAACGGCAGTCTTCATGATCAATTACATTATAGCCTTAATTTCATTGAATTGCTGTCAGAGTTAGTCATTGTTTGTGCATACCAAAGATCAGAAACTATATATATGATATATATATCAAAGGACACACAACTAATTTAAATGAATCAGTCTAGAATCTGTCTCTAGAATAGCACTTCTGTATCAGTGGGTAAACAAGAACACATCCCTTTTAAAATCCCACTAAACTGAAATAAATCTTGAATGTCTTTAATACTTCACAAACTTTGTTTTTCAGTCCTGATTTTAATAGTTTTCTCATTACTGCAACAGTAAGTAAACATCGTTTTTGTTCCTGGTGGACTGTTAAAAAATGCTGAATGCTAGGCTCCCCCAAAACCTGCAAAAAAATCAGCCAATCAGATTTCAACTTTTGTCTTTGTGAAAGCATTTCCAGTTTGAAGAATCAATGGAAGTCTGTTTAATTTCACAGTGTGACAAACAGAAATTTGTAGAAGTTGAAATACCTCACAATAACAATGACAGCATCAGGATAGTAATAATTTTAAAATCGTAAAAAAAGAACAAAAAAAGAAGCCCAGCTATGTTTACTGTGTTAGACTAACTGAGATTTGTCAACTGTTGTAATCTTGTTGTTCTGCTTGCTTCCATTCTCATCATCTGTAAGTTGCTTTGGATAAAAGCGCCTGCTAAATAACTTAATGTAAAAGTAAATGTCATCACTACCAAAAGCAGACTAAATACATCTGAACATAAACCAGATCTATGTGAGTTATCAATATAAAAACAAGTAAGTAACCGCCTTTTGTAAACATACTGTAATTGATATGTTTTGTATGTTGGTTTTCTATCTTGTAACTAAATGCCAACTAACTTTCATTAGAGTATTAGTAGACTGTTAGCTTAGGGTTAGTAGAATAAGTTGACATGTATTTACAAAGTTACTTGTAAAATATCCATCAAAATAAAGTGTTAGTTAATAAGCAGACAGTCACTAATACTCTAATGACTGCTAGATGACATGCATGTACAAAGTTACCTATAGTAAGCAGAATATCTAGTGGACTATCAACATAAAGTGTTACCGAATTTTACATTTAATCAGATCAGTTTATGTAGCATGCCGCAAAACTGTGTGTTAACAAATGTAAAAATACTTGAGTATTCTGTCCACTTTTCTTTGATAATATTTTTTAGATACTCACTGTGATGAAGATAACAGATCAGGTGCAGAAGAATTGAGTCAGTTAAAGACACAAACGCAGTTGTAAGTGGAGCTCTCTGAGCAGCTTTATGCAGTGGGTGGAGTTGCTCAGAGTGGATCAGCCTCTGAAGCATCTGATAAGAGAGAAGATGAGACACCACCTTCCCTTCAGTTGTCCCACTTCTATGAATGCATGAAAAGGTTATTTTGTTACCGAAACCCACAATAATATTTATCACCAGGACACTTTCAGCCCCTCGTGGACTGCAGATAATGATATCGTTCCCGCTGCTCTGTGATTTTTCACGTCATTTGAGTATTATTACTGAATGCAGCTAAATCTGAAGTCTCAATCTAGAGGTGGGAGCAGGATTTGGTTTCCTTATTCTCAGAAAAGGGTGCAGACTAGAGAAAGATCCAAATCTACAATCATTGTTTTTTAATGTTGACCCAAAGCTTGAGAACAACTCTGCAATAGATGTTATGTGAGATTGAAGTGATATATTATGTTTATATAATGCAACAGAGAGGAAGTTTGACTGTGTGATGGCTATCAAAGTTGTGAAAGATGAAACTCATCTTTGTGTATCTGCCACAAAGAAGAAGAAGAAAACTATCCTGAAGATATAAAAGGCTAAAGCGGATTCTTCAAAGTGGATTTTAGATGCGTTTTTCTGTGTTTTTTTTAAATTACATTTCCACTTTTAAATGAATCATTGATAATCAATGGTATACGTTTATCATAAATGTTACCATTTCATTTGTGAAAACTATTAAAATGTTGAAATAACTGTAATAAAGACAGCTTGTTTCAATGCACCATTAAAAAATACACACTCTAACACATTAAAATAAAGCCATGTGTCATATGTTGACGTACCTTGTATGTGTATTTGAATGTGCGTCTTCTTTTAATATTTCACCAATTTTTACTTTAACACAATGTTAAACTCACATTACATTATAACATTGATTCAGTGATATTACCATATTTTTTGTTAAAATATTAATGCTGTTTCGACATTACATGAGTGTGCAAAATTCACGTTTAATCATTAATTCAATGCAATAAGCACTGACACATCAACATTGACATGACGTTGTTTTAATGGTTTCTCACTGTCTGGGAAAGGACAGGACAAAAAGTTGAGCAGGTGAGCTCTCCTATATATTTAAGTACAAAAACGAATTCCTATCTTCACCGTACAGTAAAATGTAAAAGCAAGTTTTCATAGGATTGTAAACCAGGCAAGAAAAACAGTTTTATACCTCAAAAACATGCAAGTTGGCAAATTATTATTTTTCTGGACATTATTTTAGTTTGAAAATAAATAAATAAACAAACAAATGCCTTTTAAAGGGTGATTGACAAAGTAAAACGATTAAAGAAAAAAATGAAACAAAAGATTAAAGTACCAAACAGCAAAATACTTGAAAAGAGGACAAAAATGTGGACAGGTGATGTACAGATGGCATAAAAGCGATGATGGGAAGACAGCCGAAGCAGCATCAGATCCAGTGATCTGATCATGTTCACTTTTAATATTATATCCTGGTTTAACTCTATTTTTGTTAAATGTAAACGCAAGCTCTCTAGGGCTGTAAACCCAGCAAACAATGTAAAAGACAATGGGCCTCTTTCAGAAGTTTATACAAAAGAAAGTTGAAAGGGAAGCATTTGATATTGATATGGATCCATTACATCCTATCCATGCTTCTTTTCAATGGTTCCCATCTGGGAAATGGTTTACTGTAACCTTGTTTGTATAAGAACATGTTTGTCCCAATTGCTATTATTATCTCAAATAAGAACATACAAAGGTATGAAGACAAATTTATTTGGATAGAAAAAAAAGCATTTTTTTAATTACATTTTTTTTATTACCAATATTCTCTTATATAAGACTTATCAAATTCTGTTCAAAATATTTTTTACATATCATAGCTCAAAGCATGTCAACTTTCCAAAAATATTTAATGTCAGCTGCTGAAGTAGTACTGAACATTCAGTGTACTTAACACAAAATGTTGCAGAAAAAAAATATCTATAGCGCTTTGTACTATACAGATTGTTTTAAAGCAGTTTTACAGGGATAAACAGAGAAGCATTATTCAAAGATGCAAACAGAGGTCAGTGTAGTGCAGATCATCGATTATAAAATGAGTAGAGTTCAGCTGTAAAGCAGCTCTGGAGTTATGTCATCATTCAGTTCAATCCAATAGAGTCAGTGAAGTCACATCAATAACACTGAATTTAGTGGCTAAACAAGCCAGAGATAACAGTGGCAAGGAAGCCAAACTCAACTGGTGAAAGAAATGGAGAAAAACCCTTGGAAGAAACCAGGCTCATCTGGCCAGATGAAACCAGCATGGTGAGGTTTAATTCCAGGCTGCAACACAAGACTGTGGACGGTCATCATTCAGAACATCCATCCCGTTCTTTTTGCTGGAAGATTGAATACATCACATGGTGAATGAATCGAAGCTGGACACAAAGTCTGTGTGGTCTTCCTGCTGCTGTTCAGGCTAATTGCAAAGCTGTGAAGGAAATACTCACTGAGGCTTTTGGACATATACAGTTTATGGATCACCTCATAGTTAGTTTATAAGCTAACTAAATGAAAGTTTGGAGGTGTATGCTGGATAGATTAGCAGGTAAAGTTGATGAGGAATTACTGGAGTATGAAATAAGGGACATGATAATGAAACTGAAACACTTGGGTGATGAAAAGCAAAAAGTGAAAACCAGATTATATTCTAGAGCTATGAGTCTGAAAGGATGAGTGGAGTGAAGGCACTCTTGATCTTGTGGATTGTGTCAATGCTACTGTGGGAGCCATGGATGCCAGTCTCTTGTATTTGTTGAAGCACAGAGAGAGGACCTTCCTGTACATAAGAGATCTCCTTTAAAATGGGCACTTTTGAAGACCAGTCGTGCCGCTGCATTTTGAAATGTTTGTAAAGGTTTGACTGTGCTTGATGGAATTCCAGCCAGAAGACCATTGCAGCAGTCCAGCCTAGAAATGATAAGGGCAAATGATTGTGCAGCATGCTCTCTTAGAAAGGGCTTGATCTTTGATATTGTGCAATGTTGTGCAACATTTTTGCAATGTGGTCTTTGAAGGCCAACTGGTCAACAAACATTACAACAAGAATTCTGACCAAACTTGAAAGAGTAATTGCTGTGGATGGAGAAAACATACTGTAGAGTTGGAGTGGCAGGAAAGACAAGAAGCTCAGTCTTTGCCAGGTTGAGCTGTAGGTGATGTTTTTTCATCCATGGCGAGATGTCCACCAGGCAGCCAAAGATCTGTGCAGTTACAGTTGGATCATTTGTTTTAAATGAAATATAGAGCTGTGCGTCATCAGTATACCAAATGGTAGGAGACGCCATGTGCCTGTATGATGGGACCTAGAGATGTCGTGTATATGGAGAAAAGAAGGGGTCCAAGAACTGATCCCTGAGGAACCCCAGTGACAAGTTGATGTGCTTTGGATATCTCCCTTTGCCGGACCACACTGAAAGACCTACCATTGAGATAGGATTCAAACCAGCGAAGTGGCATCCCTGTGATGCCCAGTGATGAGAGGGTGGACAGGAGGATCTGACTATTCACAGTGTCAAAAGCAGCAGATAGATCCAGCAGTATGAGAACTGATGGTTGGAATCAGCGTTTGCAATCCACAAGGCTTCAGTGACTGACAGTAGTGCAGTTTCATAATGAATGGCTACTTCTTAAACCTGATTGATTAATGCCCAGTTGGTTATTTTGTGGAAGAAATAATGATAACTGGTTGAAAACATCTTGTTCAAGTGCTTTCGCTATGAATGGAAGGAGAAAGACAGTGCAGTGGGGTTAAATGCAGTGGGGTCATGTCTGTGAGAAGAGATTTGTGGGAGAGATAGAAACTGAGGGAATTGTGTCTATAGGACAAGTTGTAGGATGGCTGGAGAGAAGTAGTTTAATACTTCTGCCTCAGTGAGCTGACAGAAGGAGGAGAGGGGAGTTTTATTAGTGGATGTGGTTGGTTTGAGCTAAGAACTGACTGCTGAAGGTTTTAATTTTTTCTGTGAAGAATGTAACAAAATCATGAGCTGTTAAAGAGGAGGTGGAAGGGCACAGAGCAGGGAATTTAATGTTTTGAATTGATCATGGGTTTCTAAAATGCAGGTGTAGTCTGTTACATCCACCTCAAATATAAACTCTTTTAGAATAAAAATGTGCAAAGTTCTTTTACCTCTTTTAAACTCTGTTATCTCCAAAAAGATAATTTCATAATTAATATTTATATATCTTAAACAGACAGAATGGAGTAATATTTACATAAGAAGTATACCTACACTATGTTGACAACTGTTTTGATCGAGTATTCATCCAGTAGAGTATGTGTGAGATCAGGAGCTGATGTTGAACAAGAAGGCCTTGCTCACAATCTCCGTTCCAGTTCAGCCCAAAGGTGTTGGATTTGTTTGAGGTCAGATATCTGTGCATGCCAGTCAAGTTCTTCCACACCAGATTCATTCAACCATGTATTTGGTACATACTGGAGTAGAAAAGGGCCTTCCTAAAACTTTCCCCAAAATGTGAAATCATACCATTGTCCAAAATGCATTGGTTTGTTCAAGCAATAAGATTTCCCTTCACTGGAAGTAAGGGGCCAAGGCCAAGCCCTGAAAAACAGCTTCTTACCATTAGCCCTCCTCTACCAAACGGTTTCTCCTGGCATCTGCCAAACCCAGACTCGCACTCAGACTGCCAAACAGAGAAGCGTGAATGGTCACTCCACAGAGCAGGTTTTCACTGCTCCAGAGTCCAGTATCTGTGCTATTTACACACTCCATTCCACTCTTGGCATTATTCTTGGTGATGTGAGGCTTGCATATAGATGCTATGAAATCCCATTTCGTGAAGCGCCATTGCACAGCTTTTGTGCAAACCTATCATATGATTTAGTTCATAATCATAATTATAAATGAAAAATATATATTTATAATAATTTTTATTATTATTAAATGTGATGTAAAATGTCCTTTTAGCAATAAATCTAAACAGCTGGATAAACTTAAAAAACTGAATCAGTATTACTACAGAATATATTCACATGGAAGAAACCATGTACTTCTGGAACATTACATCAATGTGATGTAAAATCATCTATATTTTAATGTCAGCTGAATCAATGCCTGTTGCTTTTGGGGTGAGATAATATAATATAGACATGAAGGCCAAGTGAATGTGTTTGAGTAGATCCGAATTTTTATTTCAGAACAAAAGCAGTATTTCTCAATATGTTCTTTGCATTAAAACTATTTTTTATTTATTACTTTAACCTCCCTTATTTTGTATTTAAACACTCAGTGTAGCTTAAAAGAAGTCATTTTAAAATATGTAAATGTGCAGGGTTTTGTGGAGAGAGAAATATATTCTGGGCAGAGACAGAAAGAGGTGTCTTTTAATGTTTTAAACCACAACATACCATTCTTGCACTACTGAAACTAAAAAAAAGTACCATACAACAACATCAGCTTTAAGTAACTGTTGCATAGTTAGTATTGTATTTTATACTTTTTTGTGTAATGCATAGTATACATTGTGTAGTAAGTCATTTCAAACACAGTAGTAGTTATCTCTATATTAATCAGTTGCATAGAGCAGGAACCCAGTGAAAGTATTGTAGTGGTTGTTATTGTCACACAGGAAGCAGCCGGCTGGAAGAGCAACATCCACCCTGTCTCCTGCATGCAGCTGAACTACTAGCAGAGCGCTAGTGCTGTCCTCCTGGTCTTGAAGGTTGTTCTCACTTGGTGATGCAATAGTGCGCCCATTCAGTCGGAGTCGAGCACAAGCAGCCAATTGGGCTCCAGGAGTGCCAGCATCACTATAAACCGTTAGTGCCAGGCTGTAGACACCAGAACGTGGTGCTACAAAAGCACCAGTGTCGGTACTGTAGCCATCTCCCAAGTTAACAAATATGCTGCTATACTTCACTACAGAGTCTTCACGATTGGGGCCAACGCAGAGGCGCGTGTCAGTAAGAGCCACAGAGAAGGCACTGCGACTAGCTGTGCAATAAGAAAAGGGAAAGAGATTAAATGTTTTGCACTTTCTGAAGGACATAGTAGTGCTGAGAAGATAGTAGAGAAAAGTTAATGTTTTAGGTTGGTTTCACGTTTTGAACGTTTTTTGTGTCTTGTATTCTGTTGGCTGTGTCAGCCAACACTCCAACTTTGCTCTATGGTTATAGATTGTTAAATAGATCTAACATATGCAATGCTAATCACAATTCAATAAGCAAATAGATAAAACCAATTGTAATTCAGCATGTAAAATAATGATTCCATCACTGTCAGCTACGCTATGAATCTTATAATAAATGCTAAAAGGAAAATTTCAAACCAAAATCTTTTAAAGGGTATTTTATCTAAATTAAGTGCAAGAAAAAGGGCAAACAAAATATCTACTGTACAAATGTCTCACCACGAATATTGTTCAACACTGACTGAGCTCTCTCCAAGTTCCTCTGTAGTTCATCTAATGTCATGTTGAAAAACATCTCGAGCTTCCACAGCTGCTTCTGCATCAGGCAGCACCCGCAAGATGCCACATCAGTCAGACACGCTTTAGAGGCAAAGAGACATTTCATTATCCTGATGCCTGAATTATTGTTTAAGGGGTTTTTATGACCTTTATTATTTTTGTTATTTTCTTTTAGTCACCGTTCTCGCTGGGATCAACTTGGCTGTCGTTGCCACTCCAAGAAAAAACCCTATCTTGTCCAAGTGCACATCCCAAGAGACTTAAGATTACAAGTGCTAAAACATTTTAAAAAAAGTTATGTAAACCCAGGCAATCCTGTACATAAAACACATTTATTTACATGTATATACAGGTTGAACACTGTAATTTAATTGTATTAATTTAATTAAAAATAAATTAGTCTCACCCCTCATTGCTGCTGATGTCTTTCAACTGTAGTCTGAGGAAGATGTGTTAACGTCAACTTGAGCAATCCTGACTATAAAGTCTAGGCAGACCCCACCTCTTGCCTTTCACAAGGAATGGCATGGGCAGGGCCTTTTGTGTGCGTTTTTATCATGCAACACAGTGCTGAATATAGGGCGACTATTGTTATTCAGCTAAAGCACATCATGTTGTTCCCATGGTTGTTTTCTCTAGGGTACTACTGACACTTATCTTTCTTCATCAGCTAAGCGTTGAACTGTAACAACAACAAAAGGAAAAATACCTTAATGATTACTTGCAGTCTGAGCATGAAATAATGGATTTTGACTTCTCACCTAAGGTAAATTATAAACAATGAAAGATGTTTCAAACAATTCAGAGAAAATTTAAGTTTGACATTTCCTCAATAAAACTGCAATAGATTGTACAAATAATTTTTGAGGTTAATTTAATTTAACTTAATTTTTCTCTTAAAATGTCACTTTGCCGCATGTGTGGTGGGCCCATTGATTTCTCGGACGCACACAAGCAGTGTGTGCTGTGCCTGGGTCAGGCTCACACAGAGGCGGCATTCGAAGGATCCTTGGTGAAAGGCTGGCCATTACCCGTAATGGTGGCCCTGTATCTCCTGCTTCTTCCCCCTCCGCCGCCGCCCACGCCATCCTCATGTGGAAGATCCCCTCTTATACTGTGAGGCCAGTTACTGCTCTCCACTAGAAGCGCGGGAAATGGTCTCGTTTGAATATGACGAGGACGACGGCATATTTACAAATGCCTCCGACCTGGGAGAGTAGTCCGGAGCATCGTCTGAAGCCGCCCACGCTTTGCTGGATGTGGAGCTTATGGCAATCCTCACGGAGGTGGTGGCAAATATGGAATTGGAGTGGACAGCCCCCAAGGAGCTGCCATCTAAGAGATGGATGGACCTTCCTTGGTGTGGGCCGTAAGGCTGAAGCCCCGCAGAGACCCGCACCCTTTTTCTCTGAGGTCCATGAGGGGCTCACCCAGTCATGGCAGTCCCCTTACTCAGCCCGAGCCCATGCACAGGGGACCCAGCTGCTGACGACGGTGGAAGGGGGGGAGAAATTAGGGGATGCATGACTGCCTCCCTTCGAGGATGCTATCGCGGCCTACCTGACGTCTTCTCCAGGCTGGAAGACCACCTCTTTGCCTTCTAGACCATGTCGAGCTACTGCTCACATCACCGAAAAGGCATACATTTCTGCTGGACATGCAGCATATGCCCTCCACATGATGGCAATCCTGCAGGTCTTCCAAACTCGGCTGCTGGTGTCCCTGGACGAGGGAAGCCTGGACCCAGAGTCACTCAGGAAGCTGCGCATGGCGGCGGATCTTGCTCTCCTGGCATCAAATAAGGTTGCACAGGGAATCGGCCGCAATATGAGCAGCCTTGTTGTCCTGCATCGCCATCTGTGGCTGACACTGTCTGGCATTCACGATGCCGAAAAGAGGTAGTTCCTGGATGTGCCGGTGAGCCCCACCGGTCTTTTCGGTTTTATGGTGGAGTCTTTGTCGGAGAAATATGCCGAAAATGTCAAGCAGTCTACGATGATGCCTCATCTCCTGCCGAAACAGTCTCAAGCACCTCCTGCAGTGAGGTCCAGGTCCTCTTCAGCGCAGCCCCTGGCGGGATATACCAGGCGCGTGTTCCAGAGCGTGGTAGAGTGTTGTGAGCCAGAGCCACTGTTCTGCCAGAGTCAGTCCAGGAAGCCTCAATTTGGTACTAAACCGGCATCTAGCAGCCAAGGGCGCCCGGCGGGCAAGAAGGAGCAGTGTTTCTGATGGTCGTGCCAGGGGGAAGAGAGTGTGGGACGTGTTCCTCGGACCCGCAGTGAAGAGGGCGTGTTCCCGCCCAGAGTTCATCAACAATGTAAATGTTAATTTATCAATGTCAATGAAACCACTGTGTTCTGTTTCAATAAACATGCATTACATGCCTAAGCAAAAGAGCTTTCTTCCTTCCTCTACTATTACCCGTGACATAAGCGAAGCCTCTCCCCCGAGAGATGCTTCGCAAAGCGGAAGCTCGGGGAGACCCAAGAAGGTGGCTTATTATGTTCCCGTGCAAGAAGCCGCAGACGAGTCACCTACCATTCATATAGCGGTCAATCCTTCCCCGGTGGCTTGCGCGCTGCCCCCGCCGCAGCATGCGTTAATGCTCCCTGTATCGAGATATCTCAGCACATGGTCGATGCTCCCGGCAACATCTTATTGGGTGATCAACACGAAAAAACGCAGCTATCCTGTTCACTCACAGACCACCCTGCTTCGGCAGTGTGATTATGACAAGTATCAAAACCGAGCGCCCCAATACTACAGGCAGAAATCTCCTCTCTCCTGGCCAAACAAGTAGTAGAGATAGTGCCCCATGAGCGGAGAAATTCTGGTTTCTACAGCCCTTATTTTCTAGTTCCGAAAAAGGACGGAGGTATGCGCCCCATCTTAGACCTGAGATTAATGAACAAAGAGCTTGCGAAACGCACGTTCAAGATGATAGCTGTGAAGCAGATCCTCGAGCACATTCAGCCCGACGATTACTTCTTTACAGTGGATCTGAAGGATGCATACTTCCACATCCAGACAGCCCCACATCACAGGCGCTTCCTGCGTTTTGCATTCGAGGGTGTGGCATACCAGTTCAAAGTGTTGCCATTTGGGCTCACTTTGGCTCCCCGCATATTTACAATATGAATGAATACAGCGCTCAGTGGAATGCGCATACTGAACTGTCTCGACGACTGGTTAGTCATTACGCAGTCTACACAGACTATTTGCCCACTTGACAGGTTTGGGGCTGTCTGTGAACCTTCAGAATAGCACACTGCAGCCGTGCCAATCTATTAAATTCCTTGGTATGATACTGGACTCGCGCACTATGATCACTAAGCTGTCTGAGCCGAGAATCCAGTCGATTCACAATACACTAGCCCTCTTCACTCAAGGCTGAGCTATCCCCTTAAGAACATTTCAGAGGTTATTCGGTCTGATGGCGGAGATCTGATGGAGAGCGGGAACGGAACGCCTTATCATAACGCCGTCATGTCTCGAGACTCTGGCGCCTTGGTTCAGCACGACCATATTTAAGCAGGCTGCTGCTATGGGCAGAGTGGACAGACATGTAGTGGTCATTACGGATGCATCACTATCAGGCTGAGGAGCCCTATGCGATGATAGACCAGCATTCGGTACGTGGGCAGGGGAACATATGCGCTGGTATATAAACTGCCTTTGAGATGGAAGCGGTTCATCTAGCGCTGCAGAATTTCCTTCTGTTCATGAAAGTGGTGGCATACATCAATCGCATCAGTCTAGCGACCTTAAAGTGCTATCATTTAAGATGGCGCTATTGCTCCTGCTAGCTTGTGGGAAACAAGTGGGGGACTTGCATGTCCTGTCAGTGAACAGCAAGTGTATGCAGTTTGGACCGGACGACTGAATGGTCAGACTTTTACCCAAACGCTATTCGCCTAAAGTGCTCAACCCCGTTCAGAGCTCAGATAGTTACAATTCAAGCATTTTGCCCCAAAGAGGCCAGTAATATGTCTCAGAAGTGCGCTTAGTGCCCCATGCGTGCTCTGCGTGCTTATGTGAACAGAACTAGCCAGTTTTGAACTTCAGAGCAGTTTTTCGTCTGCTACGTGGGTGCCAAGAAGGGGGTTTTATTGTTCCCCATACTAATGTTGAGACTCCGACTTGATAAGGGAATGTCTCTGGTTACTCACATAACCTTAGTTCCCTGAGTGTGGAAAGCTTTCCAGCCTCATAGCTCTCGTTCAATTGAAGATTCTGAGGTTTTTTGGCCCCCACCTATATTGAGGACTGTCAGCCAGTCAGGTGAGGGCTGGGGCGCCATTGGCTATTTGGAAGCAAAAAAGTTACGTCAGACTTCATAATTTTGAGGAAATTGATTTCCCCATACCTAATGTCTCATTCCCTCCTCTCAGGGAACTAAGTTTACATGAGTAACCGGAGGCGTTACTTGCTTTAATGGTGGATGTATGTCTATCTTTGATTGCAGGTGAGGACACGTTCGAGCTGGAGGCCGTGAAAAAAGATTTGCGACCTGGAGGTGAGGCAGGCCGAGTTGAGAGAGTGGAGAGCTGCGCTGGAAACCTCCCGGGCTGATGCTCACAACTCTGGGGTAAGTATACAACGCGCTGCTAACAGTTCCACTACTTCTACTCCTTGTGTTTCTCTGCACCCAGCCTCACCGACGACTTCTCCTCCTGTCTTCGAGACCTCCACCCAGAACCGCTTCGCTCCCCTTCGTGAGACAGGACGTGACGCTGTGATCATCAGAGTCTCCATTGTCCAACACGTCCATGCTACGCTAGCCGAAGGTCAATGTTTCTGCGCAGATACCCGCGATCCTGAAGAGCCCCAGAGTGGTCGTGCTTCATGCCGGGGTTAACAACACCATGCTGCGGCAGACAGAGACACTGAATAGGGAACCAGTTCTCAAATAACTACTATGATGACTTTTGTTGTCCCCGATTAAATGATAGAAGTACTTGTGCTGTCCAATCTATTAAGACTCTGTCTATTCCCCATTTAATGGGGTCAAATATACATTTAATGTAGGATCTAAAAAAATATTATTATGATTAAACCAGAAACATTAAACATTAAATGAACAAAAACTATTTTTAAAGTTTGGGCTCATAAACATTAGATCACTCACACCCTAAGCAATAATTGTAAATTAAATGATCACAGATAATAGTTTTGGTGTACTCTGCTTGACTGAAACCTGGCTAAAACCAAATGATTATATTGGTCTAAATGAGTCAACTCAACCAAACTACTGTTATAAGCATGAGCCCTGTCAGACTGGTCGTGGCGGAGGTGTTGCAACAATAAATAGTGATATTCTCAATGTTACCCAGAAAACAGGATACAGGTTTGACTCATTCGAAATACTTCTGCTTAATGTTACACTGTCAGATATGCAAAATAAATCTATTCTGTCTCTTGCTCTGGCTACTGTGTATAGACCACCAGGGCCGTAAACAGAATTTTCTAAAAGATTTTGCAGATTTCCTCTCAGATCTTGTTGGTTACAGTTGATAAATGCTAATCGTCTGAGATTTTAATATAAACGTAGATAATACAAAGGATGCATTAAGACTTGCGTTTACTGACCTAATAAACTCTTTTTGAGTCAAGCAAAATGTCACCGACCCCACTCATCGTTTTAATCACCCATTTGATTTATTTACATAGCATGGAATCGATATTACTGATATAAATATCATAACTCAAAGTGATGATGTTACAGACCATTTCCTTGAATCGTGCATGCTGTGTTTCACTAATATTACAGTTTTTCTCGATTAATTAAACACTATAACCAGGCTTTTTAACTAAAATTTCAAAACCATTACACCATTTATCAAAAAGCACACCCATTTCACTAAACTATAAACACTATTCCCTGTTTTGACACATGAGTCAGATTTGTTGAACTGTCACTGCAAAACTCTTCACACAAATCCCTTAATTTCTCATTGCCTAGACCATTTGGTCATTTAGAAAGCACTAGCATTCAATATTGTTCACTCAAGTCAGCATAGTTTCAGCTCAATTAGCACACAATTACCCAGGTGAAAACACTAAGAGTAAAAATTTAACACACATCAATCAGAACTTTCAAGATACATAAAAGTGCCAGAGTCAGTTCATTTGAGCTTTGGAACAATGGATCCACAAAGAAATGAAGGAAGAGGTCGAGGAGGGAGAGGAAGAGGATGTGGTGAAGCAGGAGGGAGAGGAAGAGGACGTGGTGAAGGAGGAGGGAGAGGAAGAGGACGTGGTGAAGCAGGAGGGAGAGGAAGAGGACGTGGTGAAGGAGGAGGGAGAGGAAGAGGACGTGGTGAAGGAGGAGGGAGAGGAAGAGGACATGGTGAAGGAGGAGGAAGAGGACGTGGTGAAGGAGGAGGGAGAGGAGTAAGAAGAGGAGGACGTGGTGAAGGACAAGGTAGACGAAGTGAAGGAGGAGGAGGAGGAGGAGGAAGGGCAAGGAGACAAGCAGTTTCGGATGAAATTAGAGCCACTTTAGTTGATCATGTCCTTGTCCATGGCATGACTATGAGAGAGGCTGGGCAACAAGTACAGCCTAATTTGAGTCGCTTCACCGTCGCCTCCATCAGAACTTTCAGGGAGGAAAACAGGTAGGTTTACTTACAGTAAGACTGCTCTGTACAGTAACTTGTGCTGTACTCTGTGCTTTGACATCACATCTACTATTGCACTATGTAATATGTACTACTATAATAAAGAAATGCATCAAATTGCCTCGCATACAGGTAGTTTCAGTATGTTTCCATTTTTTCCTGTAAAAAGGATGTGTGAGTTACAGTAATGCTTACAGTAGTGCTTCTATTTTTTAGGACACAGAGACGACCACCCGGTGGAGGCAGGCTAAGGCTTTTGTCGGAGGAGCAAGAGAGGGAGCTTGTAAACATGGTCATTGCCAATAATGTAATCCACCTGCGAGAGATTCAAAGGAGAGTGATTGAGGATAATAATCATTTTCGAGGAATAAATGCCATCAGCCTCTCCACAATTGACCGCATCCTCCGAAAGCACCAGTTCTGGATGAAACAGGTATACAGCATCCCTTTTGAACAAAACTCTGACAGAGTGAAAGACCAACGAGTGGAATATGTTCAGGTATGAATTTTGATATCGCATGAAGTATTGTGTACCATCAGAGTATAGCAGTTTATGCTGCCATTTGTGCCCTCTTGAACTGTGCTTCAGCATAGTGATTTACTCTACTGTGTTTCATGTGTTTTGCAGAGAATCTTTGAGATTGAAGGCTGGCCTGGTCCCCATGAAATTATCTTTGTAGATGAGGCTGGTTTCAACCTGACCAAAAGAAGAAGGGGGAGGAACATAATTGGCCATCGGGCTATTGTAAATGTACCTGGTCAGCGCGGAGGGAATGTCACTATGTGCGCAGCCATCAGCCAACGAGGGGTTCTCCACCGCCATGCCATTTTAGGACCTTATAACACTATGCTCTTTGCTTTCCTTGACGGTCTAAGAGAGCATATGTTCCAGTTGGACCACAGGGAACCAGCACAACCAGAGCACCCTCACTACGTTGTTGTTTGGGTTAACGTCAGCTTCCATCGCGCTGCTCTGGTTCGAGACTGGTTTACCAATAACCCAAGATTTTCAAACATCTTTCTGCCTGCATACTCTCCCTTTCTAAACCCAATAGAGGAGTTTTTTTCGGCATGGCGGTGGAAAGTGTATGATCGAGAACCTTATATGCGTGTTCACCTCGTCCAGGCCTTGGAAGAAGCCTGCCAAGATGCGTCAGTAGATGCGTGCCAGGGGTGGATCAGGCATGCAAGAGGATTTTATCCCCGCTGCCTGGCTAGGGCTAATATAGCCTGTGATGTGGATGAGATTCTCTGGCCTGACCCAGACCAAAGACGGGAGGCTGAGGCGTAGTAGTTGTTGTACTGTGTAGTACATGAATGAATAAAAATGTGCCAATGTATCCATTGGTTGTGTCTTTTGTTCATCATGTGATAAGTTTAGTGAGGAGGGGAACCACAAGTAACATAACTTACCAATTTTGGAAATGTTGTTTTGAATTTATTGCACCAGTGTGTGAGGGCTTGTGTGTCCTGTCTGAGAGCAAAGTTTGTTTTTTCAGCAAGAGTGAATGGTTTTGAGTGTAGAGCTTCATTTTGACCTGAAAATAGGTTGTTTGGGAAACTGGGTGAGACGTTATGGATTTGTGTATAGTTTTGAGAATACGAGGCATAGTTTTAAGAAACGTGTTTAAGCAATCGAGAAAAACTGTAACTATATGGCTCTGCATTACCATCTGGGAAGAAGAGCTATAGACAGGCTCTAAAAACTGCCAGGGCCGAGCATATCCACAAACTCATTGCAAATAACCAAAACAATCCAAGGTTTTTATTTAGCACAGTGGCTAAATTAACAACTAACCAGATGCCACATGATTCAAATATTCCATCAACGTTTAATAGTAATGACTTTATGAATTTCTTTACTGATAAAATAGATAACATCAGAAATACAATAACAAATGTAGATTCTACAGCGTCTAATACGAAGATAAACTGCAGTGCTATACAACTATAGGACAGGAAGAGCTAAATAAACTTATCACTGTATCTAAACCAACAACATGTTTATTAGATCCTGTACCCATTAAATTACTGAAAGAGTTGTTACCTATAGCAAAAGCACCGCTTCTCAACATTATTAACTTGTCGTTATCTTTAGGTCACTTCCCAAAACCATTCAAGCAGGCGGTTGTTAAGCCTCTTATTAAGAAACCACAACTAGATCCTACTGAACTGGAAAAATTAAAGGCCCATTTCAAATATCCCATTTATGTCTAAAATTTCAGAAAAATTTGTGTCTGCTCAATTGAGCTCCTTCCTGCAAAAAATAAATAATGATCTGTATGAGAAATTTCAGTCAGGTTCCAGGCGCTACCATAGCACAGAAACAGCACTTGTTAAAATTACAAATGATCTGCTTCTTGCATCAGATCAAAGCTGCATCTGACACACCCAGAGCAGTGGGCATCCATTTATTCTGCGGCACCCAGGGAGCAGTTGGGGGTTCAGTGCCTTGCTCAAGGGCACCTAAGTCATAGTATTGACGGTGGAGAGAGAACTGTACATGCACTCACCCCACCTACAATTCCTGCCGGCCCAAGACTCGAACTCACGACCTTTCAATTGCATGTCCAACTCTCTAACCATTAGGCCATGGCTTCCTTTTTAAACAAAGGTATGTAAACAAAATGCAAGTTTTTGTCATTTTCAATCCATATTAAGCAACCGCAGCAATATTTCAATCATTAAACAGTGCGACAAATGTTGTAAAAACACCTGAAGTGCCTTAATATATTTAAAATAGTAGCATCAAATTCAGTATCACTATATTAATGATACATAGTTTACATATACAAGTAGATGAGGTCCGAATATGAACGCAATGCACTTAATGGTTCAGAGTTTCTGTATCATGGTTTTCTATGGGAAACCATTTAACGTGAAACTTTGCACATTGTTTTTATATTCCGGGATCATATGCTTGCTATCCTATCAATGACAGGAGATAGGAGACTTTTGTATGTTTTGTTCCCTGCAATGGATTGTAGCTAAATATCCAACTCATATAATGCTCTTTTTGTTTTTAGTCTTCTAAAATATACTATAGCAATGTAAGAAACCTCAATAAATAATCAAGTGCATGAATCAACTATCCTTATTGATAAAAATGTACTGAAAACAAATTACATTTTACCAACCTGTTTGACCAACTACATCAAACAAGTTATTCATTCGCCAAACAGGCATTACTAGTTCTTCATTTAAACAGCTAAATGAAAATACACATTACGTGATAGCTGAAAAATTATAATTTCTTTAGTGTAATCTCTGTCTTCAGACAAGGATTTATTTAAAAAACAATGCATTTAACTGTCGCTCCAATATTTATGGATTCCAGTTGTAAAAATGTTTTTTTTTTTTTTTTTTTAAGTTTGTTAACTTTTCTTTGCTCTTACCTCACAATTAATACTTCAAGACATGAATCTTGACCTCTGTTCAAGGGAACAAGATGCTGCATCTGAAATGTTTTGAAATGCTCTGTGTGACTTCTGAAACATGTGTGAAATCAGCCCAATAGAGCAGTGAGATAATGTAGTGAGATAATGTAGTGAAAGTGATATACAGCCAGAATTCATGCTCTGCACACACGCGCGCGCACACACACCTTGCTCAAGGGCACCTCAGCCATGGTATTGCTGGCCCAAGACTCAAACCAACAAACCTTAGGTTTAGGAGTCAAACTCTCTAACCACTAGGCCATGACTTCGGGCACCATGTGTACACAGCATTAGCTTCTGATAGGTTGAAGCAAGTGCTCACAGAGATACAGGACATGTGGCAGGGCAACACAGTGTCTATTTCCTCTCAGGGAACCATGGTTACCTAGAGACGTTAAGGAACTTGATTACCCACTCCGCCATATTGACAAATGCCTGTTATGTGTGAAGTCGATGCGCACATCTCAAGACAGAAACACTCTAGATCCTAGAATGGTCTCAACAACTAGGTTATAAAATCTGACAAAAGTGAGTAGGGTACACCAACCCACAACCTCTCAAACACTGTGTAGACACAACAGATAAGAACATCTTAGAGGCTGCCATACTTTGGGTTGAGTGGGCCCTGACCCCCAAAACTGACCAGAGGTTAGAGGACTCATAAGCCAGAGAGATAGCCTCAACTATCCATCTGCTTAAACAGATATGGCCACCACATTAACCTTCAAGTTGGAGGGAGTCAACCCTGCAGAGAATCACTCTTACAGGAACTCCAGCACTGAACCAACTGGGCACTCCACTGGGTGCAGCTGGTGATCTCTGCATCATGAAAGCTGAGTGGAACTTCAGGGAGTACATTTTCCTTGTGTAGGGAGCCCTGGAGTGAAGAATGGTCCCAACAACCTCAGTTTAGAGACCAGCTGCTATGAGTTGTGCCCCCTCAGTGGCCACACCCACAGTTTCCTTAACTCCAGGTGAGGATGAACAATTGTGCCACCTTCCTGAGTCAGAAGGTCCCTCCTGATTGTAATCTCCCATGCAAACCCTTTGAGAAGTGACACAAGGTCCAAGAACCAAACTCAGCTGAGCCAGAATAGGCCTATTAGAAGGCTGACTCTTCCAGCAGATTCTCTCTAAAACTCTTTCCAGTCACAAACTCTCTAGAGATGCAAACAGGTTGACTTGAGTCTGGTCAAAAATTCTCCTAATATCCCCAAATCTGACACAAAGCACCCAACACAGGTCCCTGAGACAGGAACCAAGGTTTCTTCCACATGACTAAGGCACAAAGGTAGCGTGCCGCATGACATTGATAATGTGATATGGGTTGCACCTCAGAGAAAACCCCTCGATCCTGAGCCATTACTGCAGGGGTCTCATGTAGAGCAGGTCAAAAGGTATCATGTTGGATGCTGCTGCCACCAGACCCAACAGTCACTGAAACTGCTTTACATAAAGTAACTGGCATAGCTTCTTGGTGTTCAGCCTCAACCCCAGCTCTTTCATATGGACGAGGATGACATCTCGATGCTGAACCACCATCTGCTCCAGCTAGGATAAGATCAGCCAGTTGTCAATATAATTTTCTATGTGGATAAGTGTGGGGTGACAGTGCTAGACTGAACGGAAGAACCCAGTATTGGTATGCTTTGCCCCTGAAAGCAAACCTCAGAAACCTTCCTCTGTTTGGGAAGGATGGAGACATGGACATATGTGTCTTTCAAATCTATGGTGACGAACCAGTCCTCAGACCTGATTTACATCACAATATTTTTAAAGCCAGCATCTTGAATCTGAGTAGTTGAGTTCATAAGAACGATGAAGTATCAGCTATAAAATACAGACTTCCTCTAAAATGGAGGGACACACTCTTTAGCCTCTTTTCTCAAGAGGGTAGACACTTCTTGTTTCATCACCAGAGCCTTCTTGGGGCTTACCACAGTAAATGTGACCCCACTTAATCTAGGTGGCTGAAAACTGAACTGGATTCTCTAGCCTCTTTCCACTGTCTGCAGGACCCACTAAGACACATTTGACAGGCATTTCCAAGCTGCCGAAAAGTATACTAAGGGAGCCAGGCTCTCAAGACTGGCTGCTGGTGTCAACAGAACAGGTGACTTGGTGCCAGGAAGCAGATGGAAGAAGTCGGGCTGTTCTGGAATCCTCAATGGAGAATGCAAGCTTCCCTGGACCACTATGTTTCTGAGCGGAGACTGAGAAGAGTACTTGCTTGAGACCACTGTGCCCTGAAGAACCAAAGGTGGCAGGGTTGACAGACCGGCCCCCCGAGGGCCATGAGGAGAGACGGCACCATATGATGATGGGCCTGGCTGCTGCTTTTCCCCAGAGGGATCTGCCATCGGTAGACTGACACTCTGTGTCAGGACTTCTTCACCGATGCCTTCCTAGAGAGAATGACGGATCCTTTTTCTCCCTGGTTGGCTTTGGCTAATAGCATCACCCGACTCCTGATCTCCTTGTGGGGGATCCCGGGGAGCAACACTCTGGAGCAGTCAACTGTTAGTCTAAGCTGAGTTCCTCCAAAACTGACCAATAGGAACTGCATGAACTTAAATTGTCGTTAATGAAACAACTTTATTGGTTATGTTAGGTTATTTCAGGTCAGGTTTTGGACTTTAATCCCCACTTTTCTTAGCGCCTTTAAATAATAAAAATAAAAAATAAATAAAAAAGTCTTATTAGGCCTTATTACACCCATAAATAAAAAGTACCATTAGATTTTAGAAAACAACTTGGATTTTTTCAGAGAGATAGAGAGAGCTAGATAATATATAAATAAATTATAATATATATATAAAAATAAATTATAATAATTATAATGGATAATATTATCATTATAAGGAGAACATCAGATTTCCTTCAGAAATGGTACACAGAGCTCCATGATTGCACCAAATTATTTAAAAAGTTGACAGATCTTCCATGGTTTTATAAAAACTGAAATCAATCAAAACGTTAGTTGACAAAAAGAGAGATGTTCTCATATCAAACATTAGGAGGCAGTAGCAGGTCTTCTGTTCTGTCCATCTGTTCCACATGAGAGTGCTCTCTGGCCCCAGCTACAGAATGTGCATCTAGCTTCCTCTGTCTATTCTATTCTAAGGCCTTTTCCTTTGGCCCTTAGTTAGTTTTATGGAAACCCTATATACATAATCTATAGCCAGTTTCACATAAATGGCACTGTGTGGCTGTAAGGCAGTTGTAGTTGTTTCTGCTTGTCTCTTCTGTTTTTCTTCCCTTCATTGAGTCTGCTAATTAACAGCATGTGTCATCACTAACTCATACAGACACAGAGCTCTGCACATTTCACATGAAGGATTTTCTTGTAACTTCAGTGAGGCCTGTGGACTGAGAGTGTTTTGAGGAGGGTAATGATGAAAAGAGCTGGTTGAAATAGGTTTTGAATAGCTGGGCTTGACAGGGTCACAGACGAGAAAACAGAGTGGCATTTCTTAAAATTGTTGGAAAAAGGACTCATAGCTTAGTAAAGGTTTTATGCACACACAAAGACCTGGCTGGCTGAGCTAGTTCCAATGAATGTCTTGGTCATCGAATGTATTGATTTCATTTGCGCCTGATCATTAAAATTAGACTGAAATCAGCAAGCATTCAGGTACTTGGCAGATCTATGTATTTATTAATAATTAGCTGTTACAACATCAAGATGATGTAGGGGTGTTGGGATATAACATTTAATATGAAAATAATAAAAATGTATTGTTAATGTCGGTTATTTTCAGACATATTGTAGAGGAAGATGCCTGGGGAATTTCTTTCATATCTGAAAAATTCCAGTAATAAAAAAAAAAACCACCCGCTGTTGCTCTGTGTTGTTTCTCATTCCAGCTTTCAGTGTCGTCAGTCTTTTTACCCCAGTCGTGTATCTCTCTTTCAACCCCCCCCCCCCCCCCCCCCACACACACACACTTGGGGAAAAAAATCATTTGTTTCTTTAACTTCCCACACTTTTTTATAAAAAAACTAACTTTATATTATATGAAGATCACAAATGTATAAATAATTTTCATGCAATCACGCAGGTATAATCACTACTGTCTGATTCGCTTCAGTCAGGAGATAACATATAAAACTGAAACACTTGAGTGAAATATTTTAATCTCAGTCACACCGTACTCATTACCCCACAAAGGAATTTGAGGAATTTGAGAATGACGCGTTGTCGGGGACTTTTCTTTGCATTTTTGCAGGTCAAAAATGTTGGTCAATCACTGGCTGCTTACAATACAATAATGTTACAATAATGCATCCTCTTATTATTATCCACAAATTAGTGCCTCACATTTCAATGCCAGTTTAAAGAGTTTCAATATCTACCACTGGCCACAACTAAATGAAGTTCAGCCTGAGATAATAAAACATTATTTTTTGATTGCTTTTAAGCTGTTTTGTAGTCCTACATTTGATTTTAACACAGTTATAGTATATTGTGTGTTTTCTGCCACGAACAGAAGCAATTTTGTTTACAATTTTTATATATATATATATATATATATATATATATATATATATATATATATATATATATATATATATATATATAGTATTTGCTGATTATTTTTAAATCTGTAAGGTGTATATATATATATATATATATATATATATATAGATCGAAAGTTTGGGCACCCCAGGTAAAAGTTTTTATTAATGTGCATAAAGACGCCAAGAAAAGATGGAAAAATCTCCAAAAGGCATCAAATGACAGATTAGACATCCTTATACTAGGTCAAAAAAAGTTAGATTTTATTTCCATCATTTACACTTTCAAAATAACAGAAAACAAAAAAATGGTGTCTGCAAAAGTTTGGGCACCCTGCAGAGTTAATACCTTGTACTGCCCCCTTTGGCAAGCTAGGACCTGACAGTGTCATGGATTGTTCTCAATCATCGTCTGGATAGACCAGGTGATGTCAATTTCAAAGGTTTTAAATGCCCAGACTCATCTGACCTTGCCCCAACAATCAGCACCATGGGTTCTTCTGAGCAGTTGTCTAGAAAACTGAAACTGAAAATAGTTGACGCTCACAAAGCAGGAGAAGGCTATAAAAAGATAGCAAAGCGTTTTCAGATGCCAATATCCTCTGTTCGGAATGTAATTAAGAAATGGCAGTCATCAGGAACAGTGGAAGTTAAAGCAAGATCTGGAAGACCAAGAAAAATATCAGACAGAACGGCTCGCAGGATTGTGAGAAAATTAAGTCTAAACCCACGTTTGACTGCACGATCCCTCCAGAAAGATCTGGCAGACACTGGAGTTGTGGTACACTATTCCACTATAAAGAGATACTTGTACAAATATGGACTTCATGGAAGAGTCATCAGAAGAAAACCTCTTCTACGTCCTCAACACAAAAATCAGCGTTTGAAGTTTGCAAATGAACATATAGACAAGCCTGATGCATTTTGGAAACAAGTTCTGTGGACAGATGAGGTTAAAATAGAACTTTTTGACCGGAATGAGCAAAGGTATGTTTGGAGAAGAAAGGGCACAGAATTTAATGAAAAGAACCTCTGTCCAACTGTTAAGTATGGGGGTGGATCGATCATGTTTTGGGGTTGTATTGCAGCCAGTGGCACAGGGAACATTTCACGAGTAGAAGGAAAAATGGATTCAATAAAATTTCAGCAAATTTTGGATGCTAACTTGATGCCATCTGTGAAAAAGCTGAAGTTAAAGAGAGGATGGCTTCTACAAATGGATAATACAAATGGATAATGATCCTAAACAAACCTCAATATATATATATATAATTTTGGTGATGTTCCATGGTCACTTAAATTACAGGGTTTAAAAAGTTGGTTATATCGAATACTCATAGGCAGTACAAAAAACAAAACAAAAAAAATAAACAAAAAAAGAACAACCAACATCATCAAAAAGGTTCGGTTAAAGTCTTGCTATAATATCTCTTAATACAACAGACATAATACAAAATATTGTTTGTCTTCTAGTGTGCAAACCAAAGGCAAGTGACAAGGAACGAAAAATTCCAGTTAATGTTAGATAATGGAGAAAAAACCTAGGAAAAAAACAGATGAAGCCAGAGTGGCAGTTCTCCTCTGGTTGTACAGTATAATGTCAGTAATTAAATGCATGCATTACTGTCAAGTTAGAGTGGAACGTGATTGAAGGGTGAAGTGAATGTAGTGCCCATCAAGAAGCAGCAGCTGTTCATCCTCTGTGCAGTCTATTCTGGAAGAGATTCAGATGTTGAGTCATTGAAGATCCCTTGCCTGTTGCTTGGTACATGTTATGATCTGTAGACATCAGACAGCAACATCGAACTGGGCTTGTGCTGGACCAGGAAGACCCTCCAAATTTTAGGAATTGGGTATAAGGATTATAAAAGGCTAATACTGAAAATTAATATTTTCAACCATTCCAACAATTAGTGATGAGATAATTATTATGAAATTATTTTTCATTGCTGTCATTGTTTATTGCACATCTAGCTTACTGAAATAAAAGGCAATAAAAGCACATTTTGAAAAATAAAAATAAAATTCTTCCCAGCTAACATAATTCTGTTATAAAAAACATTTTCCAAATGTTCAGTGTTGGTTCTGGGAATATAATTTTTTTTACAGTTTTCTTGACGTTAGAGTAACATTTTTAAAAGATGTGATGTATGAAAGGTATGAAGGAAGTTAAAAGTTCTTTCAACTTAATTTTGATGTAAAATTCAACATTCTAGGAACATTGACTTGTAACATTCCAAGAACATAAAAATGTTGTTTCCTTAAGGTTAGTAGAATGTTATTTAAAGGTTAGTGCGATGTTCCTGAAATATTCTTTCAATCATTCAAACACTTGCTGTGAACAAGCACTCAAAGAAAGAGAAATAAGAACAAAACTTCAACTTTCTGAAGATGAAATAGATTAAATCTCTCAAGATGTGATTAAACGACTCCACAAACTGCATTACCAGCTTCACTTACAGTATAACTAATACTAATTACTAATTACTACCAGAGTGACTTTATTTTTGTCACATGTTCTTATTGAGAATTATCAGAGGTTTAGATGTTAAATAAAAAAATAAAATAAATGTATGCATTTAGCAGGCGCTTTTATCCAAAGCGACTTACAGTGCATTCAGCCTGTCAAATTTTACCTATCATGATATTTAGATGTTGACGTCATATTGAAAATGTTTAATTTGAAGTCACCATCATGGAGACCAGTGTTTGATTTAGTTGGGCTCTTGACCCTTAACTTTTGTTGAGCTGCTTCTTTTGCAGCAACTGCAGGTGTTTTCAGAAAATATGTTTTCTTTTTTAATAACAGACAAATAACTGCATTAAAGAGATTTAAATAGCTCAACCAATGTGAAAATAAATAACTTTATCAATGCAGAAATGTTTTTTTTTCTTCTGAAAACACTTGCAACAAAAAACACTTGTTGCAAAAAAAAAGCTATCTAGTAAGTCAAGGGACAAGAGCACAACTGAAACAAACACTGATATCCATGAGGGTGACTTCAATTTAGACATTTTCAACAATAGGTCAACATCTAAACCTCTGTTAAATATCAATAAGAATGTATTGTAGACTTTATTATTCATTGTTTATCTTTATTGTTGAATTTTAAATCAAAATTGAGTTGAAAGAACGTTTGAGGAACATCATAGCTTTTAAAAACTTTCCTTTAACATCAAGAAAACTGGAAATTGTTTATGTTTCTAGAACCAACATTGAATATTAGAAGAACATTCTTATAACAAAATTATCTTAGCTGGGTTAGTACTGTGTATTGTTTCCTGGATGTAGAGACCTTCACTCCTGTAGGACCCAATATAACAGGGTGCGACGTGGGACAACTCTTGATGGACGAGTGCAGGTGCGGGTAGGAAGTGACTCGTGTGTGTGCGGGATGTGGGGGAATAAAATGATTTGCAGGACTCCCGCAAAATAGAAATTTTCTAAACATAAAATGTTTAAAACATATAAATTGTTATTTATATGACAACTAATAACATTAAAATGATTAATGCACAAGCTAGGCAGAGTTTCTATTTATAACGTGTGTTTAAAGGGTTGCTCAATGTAGCCAATCGAAGACTGTTGATTTCTGGAATGCAATGGCCAACCAGAGGTGATGACTGTATGTAAGAATCCATTCACTGCAGTGCTGAATTTGCGTGTTGACGAATCTTTGTGACATTGTGATTCATTGTGCATATGTTCATTGTGTTCATAGAGCACAATGAATCATCTGAGATCGCGATTAACTGAGATGTCATCTTTTAGTGATAATAGCATTCTGCCATCCCAAACCATGCATGTAGCAGCCCATGCTTGCTTTTCTGTTAAAAATAACAGTGGTTTGTGAATGTAGATGCTTAGCCTAAATAGCAAATACTTTATTGGTAGCATTTATTCTGGGATGTTGTGGATTTTAGCATATGTTACAGACCCTTTTAATAAAATTTTCTTTGATGTGCTGAAAAAAAAAATCTACTTTTGCGGGCGGGAGCGGGACAAAACAAGGCCGGGAGCGGGACTAGATAAGATATTTTTTTCTGGAAAATCCGTCCCGCGCAGGTCTCTATCTGGATGATCCACAATTAATGAATGCTTGTTGGTCCTGACCAGTTCAACTGCCTGCTGTTCTGCAGAAAAATCCTCTAGCTCCTGCACATTCTTTGGTTTTCCAGGATCTTCTGTATATATCAATTATTTATTTTGTCTGTATGCCATATTACTTTTAGCACGCTTTCAGATTGTAAGCTGCTTTCTGACATACAATGCTTGATATTTAATTTCTTTTGGAATTTAATTTTAATGTCATTTTTTCCCCCTGAAACATAAGAAACTAAGTTTTAACTAAATTGATTCATTGATCTGTGTATAAGAAAAGCAATTGATTCATGGAAATTGTGTTTGTTTGCCATCATGGTCCTGATAAATGATTGCTCCATACCATTTCTCCATCTTTCAGTGAGGCACTTTAATTTGTTTAGGAAGAGCAAAAAACTGCAGCTTCAAGACATGGTGACATGCCATTTCTCAGTTCTCAGAAGCAAATGACTTGTACCTACTGAAGACTTGATCTTACTTTGGCTACGTTCACACTGCAGGGCTTAATGCTCAATTCCGATTTTTTTTTAAAATTAGATTTTTTTTGCAAGCCGTTCACATTTCCAATTAAATGAGACCTTTTGTGATCTCCTGTGTAAACGTGAAATGACCCAGAAGTGACCCGCATGCGCAGAAGAGTACTCAACGGAGAACGACGTCACTCGTTGTTTGCGGAAGTAGTTAACGTTAAACACGGATGTTTGTATTTGGCTCGGAGGCTTTTTATTTTTCGCTGGCATTGGAGCCAGGATCGTCTGTAACCACGCTCGGCCATTTCGCTGGAAATGTTTTCGTAAACCGCCCGGTTCCGATGAGAGCCCTCGAGTTTGGCCTGAATAGAGCGGTCACCCCAAATATTAATTAAATCTGTGACCTCGCTTCCCTTCCATTGATTGGTCTCAGCAGCATCGTCCGCCATGGTTGTTGTTTATCTTCTCGTTCCCGCCTACTTCAATGCAGAATTATGAAGTTTGTAGCGTATCAATGACGTGCGGGTCAGATACATGTGGCCTGGCCATTCAGACGGAGGTCGCATTTCAAAAGATCGGATACGTATCGGATTCAGGACCACATACCCAAGTGGCCTGGGTCACATTTGAAAAGATCGGATCTGTGTCGTTCAGACTATCATGAAAAGATCAGATACAGGTCGCATAGGGGCAAAAAAAAAAATACGGAATTGGGTCGTTTCAGCCTGCAGTGTGAACATAGCCTTTGATCTTATCATCTCACCATTTAAGATAAAATTTCAATGAACCCGGATTTTCATCAAACAGTTTACTGCATATCAAACCAAACCTTTCAAAACATCAAGCAATCAGTGATAATTGTAATAGGCTGAAATAAAAATAATCGTAAAATAAAATAAATAAATAAAATAAAACACTATTAATGTCATATTAACTTGCTGAACAACTTAATTAGTAACATATACATAGTTAACGGATTAGAAAATAATTCAGACCAGTGTTTCTTAAGACCGAGTTTGGTCATAATAGGAATGTTTGTACCATTTTGGATTAATACAATCAAAAGTGTGCCCTTTTAAAGATAAAAGTGGTACACTGTAAACAACAGGAAAAACAAAACAAATGAAATAAATAAGACAAAACTTATATGGACCAGTCAGCCAAAACTGATGCACAAAGCACTGTTGCATTCTACATTGATTTTATAGATTTTGCTTAAGCCATAATACAAAGTTCTCCATCATTCTGTGTCCAATATCAAAGTCTGTGGGCCACGTTGTGAACATCAGTGCACCATGAAATCCACCAGGGTAATGTTCATGAGTGACATCAACTCCAGCATTCCGCAAACGTGTGACATACATCAAGCCGTCATCTCGCAGTACATCATACTCACAGGTCAACACATAAGCCTTCGGCAGTAAACGCAAAGCTGTGTCAGGCACCAGCAATGGCGAGGCTCGTGGATCTGCAAGCAAGTGATGAAGACCAACAGAGTGCACTGAACTTTTTCCGGTGACCACAGGTGGAGCACTGTAGTTGTATGTCCGACGGTATGAATCGGGTAAATATGAACTCCAATTGACAAACTTAAGCAAAGCAGCTGATTCATGGTTATTGTGTCTGTTTGCCATCATGGCTCTCAAAAACGACTTGTCGCTGGTGAAGTACTCACTCCAAAACCTCACCATCAGTGTGCGGGGCAGTATAGGCATGTGCTGGTTCTGCTGGTATGAGGGAGTGTTCAGATCCAAGGCTTGCAGGACAGGGTAGAGTAGAGCTTGGGCTTTTAGCTGGATATGCTGTTCTGGGTCCTTCTGCAACTGAGTATACATAAAAAATAAATTAAACGTTTGATAATATGTGACCCTGTAGCACAGAAGCAGTCATATGTAGCACAGCTATAGTTGTAGCAATATCCAGTAATACATTTTATGGGTCAAAATGATCAATTTTTCTGTTTTGCCAAAAATCATTAGTATTTTAAGTAAAGATCATGCTCCATGAAGATGTTTTATAAATGTCCTACCATTAAATTTATCAAAACTTCATTTCACATAAAGGCAATTTTCTCAATATGTACTTTTTTTTTTTTTGCACCCTCAGATTCCAGATTTTAAAATAGTTTTATCACCAATATTGTTATATCCTAGCAAACAAAACATTGATGGAAAACTTATTTATTCAACTTTCAGATGATATATAAATCTCAATTTTGAGAAATTGACCCTTATTACTGGTTTTGTGGTCCATGGTCAAAATTGATCAAAATAAAAGCAAACTTAATAAAGCAACTTCAGATTCACTTTTGCTTTTTTTGACCACTTATAATTTAAGCACTGCTGAAGAAAGTTTAAATAATTATTGGTAATTGGTAATTATTGTTACCAGATACCTGGTTCATTATTACATTATTATTATTATTATTATTATTATTATTGTATATTACTGTAACGCTAACCCTAAAATAAATTAAAAATAAATAAGGGAAAACTTAAATCACAAATTGGGTCTAGATTAACAAAATATATACTGTTTACTTGTTTACACTGTCTAATAATTCAACAAGAACAAAATTATGTGACAATGGTCGATGGACACCAAAAACAATCCACCCATTGAGGTCTAGATCAAATAGTAAAAAGTAAAAACTTGAAATTACAGGCTGACTGAACATGAATGAATTTCATCACAGCATTTTGCAGTGTAATCAGTAGTGTTTATGCCCCTCATTTGCCTTTATGCACTCCTGACAATGTCTAGGCAGGCTTCTGATGAGATGATGGATGGTGTCCTGGGGGATCTCCAGTCAGACCTGGATCAGGACATCAGTGAGGTCCGTCCGTGGTGCTACTTGGCAGCTTCGTAAAATGGTTCTTTATTGAATTGAGGTCTGTCAAACCTCAGGGCCAGTCAACAGCATCAATGATCAGCATCAAAGCATCTCATGAGGCCAGGCATTGTACTGCACCAGGAGGAACCCAGGGCCCACAGCACCAGTGTAAGATCCCTGCAAGATATTCCTTCCCAGACCATCAATGACCCATTGGCAAAACAGTCTTGCTGGATGATGTTGCAAGCAGCATTTCCAAACTCTTTCACATCTGTCACACGCTCAGTGGGAACCTACTCTCATCTCATCCATGAAGAGAATGGGGTGCTAATAGTGGACCTGCCAATTCTAGTGTTCTCTGGCAAATACCAATAGAGTTGCACAGTGCTCTCATGCCTGCCCTCCTGGGGGGATTTTGGAGGCCTCTGGAGGATTTCCTTCTGTTCCTTCTTGCAGGAGAAGATACTGGTCCTGCTGCTGGGTTGTTGCCCTTCTTTGGCCCTGTTCAGATCTCCTTGTGTAACGGACTATCTCCTGATATATAGGACACCCACCAAACCTGAAGTGACATTGTGGAGGAGCTGGACTACCTGTGCACCCTCACTGGGCTGTATGTTCTACCTCATGCTACAAGTAATGAGAAGGACCCTAACAAGACACAACTCTAGAGACAAATCAGTAATGAAGATAAAGATAGAGCAGATTTCTGTGACCCCCGCCTGCAAAAGCATTCCTTTTTAGGAGGTTTCTTGCTGTTGTCACTCCAGTGCACTTGTTGTAACTTTCATTTGCTCCAAAACAGGAGAAACTCTCTCACAATCACTTAAGCTTCCTACCTGAACAGATTGATAACCCTGAAGTGTAAATGACTTGATGTTATACTGTCATGATTGAGTGTGTAGATGGAAACAAAAAATGTAGATGGAAACAAAAATGTGATGAAAACATATTACAGTAGGTAACTAAAGGTATAAAGCACAACATTTATAGATATAATTCATAGATTTTTTGGAGTCCTTTTGTACAAATCGTACTGTAGTCATTCATGTGTAATTTTCCATATCTTACCTGCTGAGCCACAGCAGCTGCAAGGTTGCCTCCTGCACTGTCTCCTGACACAGCAATCCGTTCTGGATTGATATGGTATCCCTTCAGAACATCAACACGAAAGATGAACTTCACCACACGGTACACATCCTCAAACTGGGCAGGAAAATGATAAGCTGGGGCAAGACGATACCTGCACAAAGCAAATTATGTTGTTATTGTTCTTCTTATCCCATTTTTCTGTCAGAATAAAACTTATCGTTTTGAATAGTAAGGTTTTCCACAGATAGCATGACAGGTTTGATGTGTTTATATTCAATTAAAAGAAAGGACAAAAAAAGTGTAATGTCTGTAATAGAATCTGATCTTGTTCTGTGTTTGTTGTTAGTTTGCAAGCTCCAATACACCGTTTCACTTTCCATCACAAGCCCTAAAGCCTCTTTATTGTATTACTCATCACTATCTTTACTTTTACTTTTCTGAGTCAAACGTTAGTGAATGCAAGATCCCTCACGAACCCAGCAAAGGTAAAAAGTTAGCATTAACCATCATTTTTCTTACTTAAATTAGTGGAGAACAGCTTAAAACCCCAAAAGGCTATTATAATTACAATATTCCACATGCTGCCCAATGCCCCCTTCAAACAGATGTGCCAATGGAATGCTATAAACATACTGTATGGTGAATATGTCTATATCTATGCTATACATTATGTACAAAAAGACCTATAAAGCACAGTTTAAATTGAGAGTTTAAATAGACAAATGGACAAAGGACAGTTTAAATCCCTATACTAAAATTAAAATAATAAAGAAAACACACACTCAGTATTAACAGATGAGATGAATGTTCTGCATGAACACACACATTCACTCTGAAAACATTAACCTGATACTGTCCTTTTTTTATTCTGTAAATTTAGGGAACTTAGGGAAAATTTATATTCAATTACACGCTGTTATCCCTTAACATTTACTATCATAAAATGCTTGAATTACATACACATCGGCATTCAAACCTAACGTTAACATCCAATTACAGATATTTTGCAAAATTAGTATTTATTTGTTGCATATTAATTCAGTCTGTTCGAAGTGGTGCCGCTCTTTAGTTTAAGGCAGACTGTCAGGATGAGCCTTCATGCTAAATAGAAACACTTGCATGAACATGTTACATTTAGAGATAAGGATATAACTGTAAAATTAAAGTTTTCACTGAGGAATCATATCACACACTAAAATACATGCATCTGTCAAAGTGTCTGAAGGGATGAGCCATGTTAAGTTAATGCATTAACTTAAGTAAAAAAAAGAGAGCATTCCAATGTTTTGGGCAGCTTAAATCATGCACCTTTCCCTGAAGCAGTTCACTGTTTATTCCACTATTAGATAAATTTGCTTTCATTTCGTCCACAGAAATGTGTTCAGTGGTATAATTTGACACAACTGACAGAAGTTTTCCCTGCACTGTGGGTTGACGCGACTAATCAATAATGACATTATGCCCTAGACTATAATATCAATATACTTGAATAGTGGAAGCACATAGTGAAAGCAAAAAAGCTAAATCCATGCAGGAGGTGCTCACCAACAACTCGTTCCCTCGAGGGACTATGGTAACATGCGTAACCTAGAGACGTTCCTTTCCAGGAACTCGAGCTGTGTCGAAATGCCACAGGGAACGATGTGCCCACACTGCCAGACTACCAAATCCCTGCCTAGTGTGTATCCGAAAAGCACATCTTAGGACGAGAGAACAGAAGCGCCTGGAGTGACTGGCATATCTAGGCCATAGAATTTTGCAAATGTGGAGGGTATGGACCTTCCCGCAGCGTTGCAGATGTCCAGCATGGACACATGTTAGGAAGGCCTAGGAGACTGCCACACCCTGAGTAGAGTGAGCCTTGGCTCCTGACAGCAGGGAAAGACCAGAGGACTCATAGGTGGTGTTGATAGTCTCAACTCAAAACCCCTTTTGGGGGGACCGTAGCATATTAGCAATTTGTCCGATTTTCTCCACAGGGCAGCTCTGTGGTGGTATGCGTCCAGTGCTTGAACTGGACACATACAATTTAGCTTCTCTTGGTCGGGCTCCTGAAAGGGAGGAGGGCAGAAGGCCTGCAGCCGTACAGGTTGTGGTGTAACAGAGGGAACCTTAGGAACATATCCCGCTCAAGGGTATATGAACGCTTTGGCCCATGCTGGGCACAAAGTCAAGATAGGCAGGGGCCACTGAGAGGGCCTGAAGATCTCCAACTCTCCTCAGAGAGGTAAGGTAGTTTTGAGGGTCAGATGTCTGTCTGATATATCTTGTATTGGCTCGAATGGAGCTTTACAAAGAGCCTTTAACACCACAACCAAGTCCCACGGGGGAATACGGGACCGTACTGGAGGTCTCAGCCGCAACGCACGGTGGAGGAAACATGTAACTAAGGGGGTCTTCCCAAAGACTGACCATCAAGCGGGACATGGTAGGCTGCAATGGCCGCCACGTAAACCTTCAGCATGGAGTGGGTCAACCCTGCAGAGAACCGGGCTTGTAGAAACTCCAGAACTGTACCAACTGGGCAGTTAGCTGGGTTAAGCTGATGGTCTCTGTACCATGAGGTGAAGAGTTTCCACCTCGGGGTGTACAGTTTCCCTGCTGAGGGAGCTCTGGATTGGAGGATGGTCTCAACAACCTCGGTTGATGGACTGGATGCTATGAGTTGTGCCCCTTCAGGGGCCACACCCACAGCTTTCACAACTCCGGGCGAGGGTGGATTATTGTGCCCTGTGCCTGTGAGAGTAGGTCCGTCCTGATCGGTATCTCCCATGGAGAGCAGTCGAGGAGCGAGACCAGATCTGCAAACCATACTCGGCCCGGCCAGAACGGGGCTACTAGCAACAGAGGCACGGAGGCATCACCACATGACATTGCTAGTTCTAAGTGGATTGGCCCTCGGGGAAAATCCCTTGGTTCTCTGACTCTCTCGACTGACATGAGTATCGACTCTATGAGCAGGGGACAAATGTGCCTGTATCGTGGTCAAATCCCACACTACGCCTAGATAGGTGGTTCTTTGGACTGGAGAAAGTACACTCTTCTTGCCATTCAGTCTCAAAACCCCCATTTGTGCGAGAATGACATCTCAGTGTCAAACTGCCACCTACTCTGAATGCACTTAAATTGTTGATATAATAGAGAATAAGGATGCCCTGCATGCGTAGAGGAACCAGAGCTGCATCTACAAATTTTGTGAATGTGCGGGGTAAGAGTACAAGGGAAGTACTCGATATAGGTAAGTTTCGCCCCCAAAAGCGAACCTCAGAAACTTCCTGTGTTGTGGAAGGATGGATATGTGGAAGTATGCATCTTTGAAATCTATTTTGACAAACCAGTCCGCGGATCTGATTTGAGCTACAACATGCGTGATCGTGCTTTTTGAACTTCAGTTTCATAACTGATCGATTTAAGACCCACAGATCTATGATCGGACGCAACCCCCAATCCTTCTTTGGAACTATGAAATACCGGCTGTAGAACCCGGACTCCCTGTCTTGAGGAGTGACCACCTCGAGGGCCTCTTCCCCTAATAGTGTTTTCACTTCTTGTTCCATAACCAGAGCATGCACGGGGCTGACTAACGTCGGAGTAACCCCATTGAATCTCGGCGGTGGAGAGCTGAACTGAATACGGTAGCCTTTTTCTACTGTGTGCGGGACCCATTGAGATACATTTGGCAGTAGTTTCCATGCTGCTAAATAATCTACTAAGGGAATCACTCTCTTAAGACTGACCTCTGGTGTAAGAGGCCCCTGAAGGGGCGTCGAGTATTTCAGCTCCGCTAGGCACACGGGCGGAAAATACTGAGCACATTGCTCACTAGAGTGCGCTGCACCCTGGATCTCTGGCAGGGTTGGTAGACCGGCCCCCAGAGGGCGCTGAGGTGAGATGGGCACCATGTAATGTGGTGTACGCCAGTCTACCCCAGTAGGGGCTGCCCTCTGCAGTCGTGACCGAAAAGTGTCAGGACTTCTTAGCCAAGGACCTCCCAGACTGAAGTATGGCCCTCAGATGTGCCTTAGGCTGGAAAAACCCTGGGTAAGAGTGTTGCTTCGGTCTCCGGTCCTGACACGGGGGAGCGCGGGCGGCAATGCTCTGACAATAGAGGCATACATGTCAACCCTCCCGATTTTTCCGGGTGACTCCCGAATTTCAAAGCCCCTCCCGAAAATCTCCCGGGCCGACCTTTCTCCCGAATTTCTCCCGATTTCCACCTGGACGACAACAATATTGCTACACCATCCGTCAATGGGCGCTGTTTCAGACCGAACAGGGACTTAGCAACAGCTTCTGGTGGAACGGCAACGCCATTCTGGCGTTGTATTGCGCATGCGCGAATTTAACTGCTACTTTGTGACGTTCTACTTTAGCGGTCTACTACGGGAGAACAGCTGATTTGCCGGAGTCGCTACAGCGTGAGAGATTAGGTAAATAAATGTTATGTTTTATGGCATATGACACTGTAATTTGCATCAGTTTATGATCACAAACGATCTCATTGGGAATCCCGAGAACATCTATATAGGTAATAAAAAAATATTTTATTTTACCGTGATAGGTAAAAAAAAAAAAAAATGATAGCTTGAATGCACTGTAAGTTACTTTGGATAAAAGCGTCTGCTAAATGCATTAAAAAAAATCTACCAGAATTGGTAGGTAACATTTTCTGACACAAAATTAATTTAAGCATTCGTCTTCCTTGTAATCAAAGTTAAAAGGCAATTTTGCTTACATGGTAAATCTAGGTTTTTAGACTTATTTACATCATACAATATTAAAAACTCCTCTTCTGACAAAAGATTGTCATTTAATGCCAAAAGCAATCCTTCTCTTGCTTTTTTAAATGACATTTTTTTGTTTCTCAATAAGTGAATTAATGCCGTGTTGCGCTGTCCTATTTTCCGTTGCTTAGTGATTTTTACGTTCTTGCCTACGGTGGTGTGACAGCAAACTTCCGGTCGCTGTAGCCGTTCCATTCGCAGCTGTTGCTTAAAGTCCCTAATAATAAAGGTTACACCTCGAAGTCAAGCGTGGCAAATTCAGAACAGAAAAAAGAAGCAGAAGAAGAAGGGGAAAGGAAGAAAGATGAGACATGGCGAATAAAAAGAGAAAATATGCCTGCAAATTCCTAACTGAATGGATTGGGTTGGGTTGGGTTTGCATAAATGGGGTTGGGTTGTGATGGGTTGTTGTTATTGTACATAATATGTATGTATAAATTATGTACAGATAAATGAATTATATTCTTCTTTACATTTGTTTATGTGTGTGGTTATATATGAGGCCCCCCCCCACGCCTTTTGAATATCTCCCTAATTCTGAGGTCTCAAGGTTGGCAAGTATGCTGAGAGGGCTGCTTCCACCCAGCAGCCCCTCCAGTATATATCATTTCTCAGAGTGAGATAAATGTCATTACATTCCTGAGAATTTAATGCAATCAAACAATCAGATGAGTAAACACGGTCTGCCTTGTTGATATAATTCATATCTAACTTCTCATAGTCAGATAAATACTGAATTTAATTCCTCAGAATTAATGCAGTTAACCAATCAGACAAGTAAAGATGGTCTGGTTTGGTAAGATTCACATCAAAACTGAAAATGATGCATGAATACATGCGTTGCCTCGGCAGCACGCGAGCTGCTTAGTCTCTAAAACAGTATTTATCTCCTCAGAAATAAGTAGCTGCAGCTTCGAGTTCACAGAGGGGACAGGAACCGCTGCTCGTGTTTCCGAACCTTGAGTATGAACTCTAGATCTAGGGTACATGGGTGGAGATAGGCAGAGCCGTCTTCAACCCGTCCCCAGATATGCGAGAAGCAGAGTCAGCCCCCTTATTTTTCCCGAGAGCTGACTGAGAGAGCTGCACTCCTCATTAATGCTGCTCGTTATAAAGTTTAGGCATAATATGCTTGTGAAACTGATGCTTGTGCAACTGTTGTCTGTGCAGCTGATGTTTATGCAGCTTATGTTTGTGCAACTGCGATCTCATCGACGTCCTCCGTTTCAATCTCCTCAGAGAAAGAAAGGCGGTGCATCATGGCCACCACTTGGGGGGAAGGACAGCAACACTCGGGCTACCGAACCCGGAAGATCGGGTAGATCTGGTGGGTGAGGTAGGAGATAGGGACGTTCCCGTCTCCATACCCTCCAGCAGATCTATCTGCGAACCAAGCGAATGCAGGTTCCACTCCACCTCAGTGAAAACGGGACAAACACCGCGAGGAACTCTGGCGAAGACTCCCCCTCGAGAAGAGTCCTCCGGGATCGAAGGATCCACACTGGCTCGTACCAGTGCAGGCAGTCGGCTCCCTCAAGAGCCGAAACAGTGTGCCTCAATCCCAGGCAGACTGTGTATCCCCACTCGTGAAGTAGCGAGGAACACACAATCTGAAACGCGATCTGGATTCGCCTTTCAGATGTCTTGTCTTAGCTTTGCTCTTTGACTACTGCTTACTCTTTGAGGAGCTAATAGTGACAAACAACAATAAATAAGACTGACAAGACAGAATGACATGCACACACAGAGCACTTGCTGAAAGATACGAAGCTGATGCCGGCTGCGCGGCTTGTGGCTTTATAGCTTCCTGGTCGCTTACTTCACCCCAACCATGATGTCACGTGCTTCTATAAACGTGCTTCTAGATTACACATGATATTCGCTGATAAGTAAATGATGATTTACAGCAATGAAACTGTTTTATAAATTTAATAATATACTTGACCAAAGAAGTGCAAGTCGGCGGCACAGAGAACTACTCTTTAGGTAGCAAAATATAAGCGTTCATTACGACCCCTCTGTTGTTGCGACTGACTGTATATATTATGAGTCACTCACGTTAAACGTGTTCCCCGTTGCGTTTCGACGCAGCTCGAGTTCCTGAAGAGGAACCACATAATCTATGCCTTGGTCCTTGAAGGAAGTCAGAAATAGCTGGAGCGAGAATATCTTGAAAAAACCTCAAGTTCTCAAGTGCAGTGTCTAATAAGCTTTCTGGAAAGCAGATGACTGGTGTTTTACTTCTCAGAACTTCTCACCAGCAGCATTAAACAGGTAGACTAAAAGTCCTAGTCCTGATAAGATAATACTAGTAGCTGTGTGCACAGTCATTACTCAGAGCAACTATGCATCATATTTACTTGAATATGTAAAAGGTTTCATTTAATTAAAATTGTCAAAAAGAGAACATTTAATTTAAAATTGTAAAATTATGTAATCAGCACAATGTTCCAAAGATGGTTACCTCACCATCAGCAGGGGCTTTTGACCGGAGGAACATTTTTATAGTTCCTAGAACTTTTCATGGAAGTACCCGCTTTTTGTCATGTTCGTACCACAGGAACTTGGTACTTATATATTTCTAGGACTTGGTTTGGGTGAACTTAATTAGCTCCTCCTTCAGAGTAGGTGAAAGTGGGGTGAGTTGTGCCAGTTTTTACTCAAAGTGACTTTAAAGTGAGATCATGACAGTAATCTCTTTCACTTTAGAATGTACATATATTTCAGGATGTGGTGCATCCCTCAGAACAATAACTTTGAATCTGAAATAAATTGTTTCAGAAATATAGCTTTTGGGAAAAAAGTGGTCTTGTGGCACAACTTGCCCCTGGTGCGGGGTAAGTTGTGCCTTTTGGGAGAATACGTTGGGGTAAATAGTGCCAGTTATTTCTGAAGCAAAACAGAACATTTTAATGTTATGAACTGTAATGCTATATAAAAGCAAGACAAAAAAGGTTTATTCATATATTGTCATCCTATTAAACTGTTGGAATAAGACATATTTTGTTGTCAATGCCACTTGTCAATGCTTTAGGGAAATATAAACTGGGATGTGGGTAGTTTTTTGAGCACATCACCTTCAGGGATACCCCTTCATTATTTTCTTTAAATGTGTGTGTGTGTGTGTGTGTGTGAGAGAGAGAATATGTTATCCTATGATTGATGACTACCTGTCCATCACTTTAGAGATGTTCTCTTATACCCTTTCTTTGTTACTTCTCCTGTCTTTTTCTTGGCGAGCATGATTTCACCAAGTAAAACATGTTCCTGGGTCAACATCCAGGAGCTTGTTGATCCAGGAACAACATTCCAATCAACTAATCAGAAGTGAGATATAACTTTTCAAGAAATATCTGTTTTAGGCTTACAATCAGGATTACGAGATTCTACTCACAGCTATCATTTCCCCCTATTTTTAGGACTAAATTATGGGTAGGGTTAGGTTTAGGTGTAGGGATTGGGTTAAGTCTATATTTTTGGACAATAATGTTGATCCAGGATCATCAGAAGATGTTGATCCAGGAACATGTCTTACTTGGCTAAATCATTGCAACCTTTTTCTTCTCCCTGAATCTTTTCAAGGTCATCCTGCAGATATTCATCTCCCTTGCCACCTGACTTATGGTTTTTCCCTGTTGCATCTCTTTCACTGCTCTGTCCAACTCCACAAGAGCAGTTGAAGCCCTGTCTGTCTTCCTTTTATAAGTGCGTGGCATAATGGGTTTTTGTGTAAAATTAAGAATGCCACATAGTTTGTGCTAAAATGCAATAGTGCAATGCACAATTACAAATTAATAATGTGTTGAAAATAATCATAAGTGGGGGTGAGTTTCGCCACTGGCACAACTTAACCCAGGCCCTTTTGCACAAATCACCCCATACCCAAAAATTTGAAAAACTAGCATGATCCAGCAGTTAAGAGCTAACATCATGCTAACTGTATAGACTAATGGTGTAGCCTGGTAAAGCACTAAAACATGTGTGAAATGTTTTCAAACTTTTCTAGAATTGTTCAGACGCTCTAATCAAAAAACCTTGATCATAGAAATTTTCCATTTGAATGGAATAAACAGTTTTTTGAGCCAAAATGTGATTACCTCTCATGCCTTGTGTCTCTCTTCTTTGGAGGATGAGTAAAATGATGGCTTTTTAAAATTATGTGGTCACATGACCAATTTCTTCAATGGTTTTCCAGAAACAAGGGGTGGGACTACTTCCCCCCTGGCACAAATCACCCCACTCTCCCCTAGGGTCTAAAACAGTTGATTTAGTCAGATGTTCATGGTTTTTTATCGCAAAATTGTCACATTTACACTCCATTTCCATTATCACAAAACAGCTCCGAACATGGTGTTCTCCATTTACCGTTTGTTGACATTTGTAAATGCCATGAATAAAGATGTCACTGTCGGCCACTTCAGAGGTCCTGCTGCCAGTGTGAATGCAACCAGGAAAGTGGCCTCCAGGAGAAATTGGTTCTATAGGAACGACCCTGCTGGCTAGTTCCTAGAACTAAGTTCCTAACTTGTACCTATTTTCCAAGTCATTAAATACATAGAAGACATTTAAAGCTGAATGTATCTAAATCGAAGGGCATTTCTAGCATGAAACTCTAGATGGCGCATTATAGTAGATCCAACTCAATATGACATAATGACATCATCATGTCACAGCTAATTGGTTCTCTACTGTATCGGTAGCCAATGAGCTCACTGCTCAACGTTCAAATACTTGGTAAGTATTTGCTGTAGCAGTTTTCAGCGTGCTTCAGAGACCCTCCACCTTCCCCAGGTCCACCTGTATAGATCTGCTATGGTGTGATCATGTATGCACGGGGGTTATTTTTGTTATATGTGCAACAGCTGTATTTGTTACATACACACAGCAGCATGTTGTGGATGCTTGCTTGTCCTGTTACTTGCTCTGCTGCTGGACCAAACACATTAACATTGCATTTACACTAGCATGATAATCACTCCGAGAGTTGTCATGACAGAACTTACATTAAGAGACAATACTCTTACTACTGGTCGACCTGTACAGCCATCAGTGACTTTTCTTCCTCTGTAAACTGGCTTCAGAGTTTCACAGTTTTAGATTACAGTTTATTTTACAGCCCCTATACTGAGACATTTCATACATATTTGTCGCTTTGTCCATCCCTAATTAAACACTTTTCCTTGCTCAACACTATATATATTTGGGAATGAATCAAGGCTCAGAGTGTTTGTCTAGGACAAACTCAGTTGAAGTTGATTCGCGTCCAAGTTATTTCATTATCTGTATTCACAGAAATTTCCTGGTATTAACATTCACTATTTCATCTAACATTAACTGGCCAAATAATGTTCAAGAAAAACTGCATGTTGTGTCCCATACTTTACTATAATCTCTTTAGTGTTTCTGGCATTTGGACACCTGGCAGTCAGTCAAAGTTATTATAGTTTCACAACAGCACGCAGTCTGGCAGCAGAAAGTCAGACAGCCACTTCTACTCATGATCAAAGACTTTTGGTCTGATGAATTACTTTTTATTATTAGGTCAGTATGTTTCTTTTGCCTTTTTCTTTCAGTTTTATCTCATTTTCACGCTCTGTCGACACACCACATGTTCTTGTTTTTGCTCTTGTCCATGATACTACAGGATTCTGCTTTGGAATGCTGTAGTGTTGGCCCCTGCAGAGAGGGCTTACCCTCACTGCAGTTCATTGTTGATGGTTATAAGATCACAGTGGTGTCATCAGCACATTTATTTATCCTCTTCCTGCTGTGTTTGCATAAAAGATAATATGTGAGAACAGCGAGAGCAGCATGGAGCCTCTATTTGTTAAGAACAGAGCATCCAGAGATTGAAATTGTTCAAACAGAGTTAGGGTTTAACCCTCTGGAGTCTAAGGGTATTTTTGGGGCCTGGAGAAGTTTTGTCATGCCCTGATATTTGTGCTTTTTTCAGTTTCTTATAAATATCTAAATGGGTAAAGTCTAATATCACTGTAATCAGCACAAACTGGGCTATAATAATATGTGAAATGCATGCATGTACATGATTGTATTTTTGAGAAAAAAAAATGTTATGCATGGTTAGTGAAAAACTAAAAATGTTAAAACACTTGAATAAGGCCATAAAACACATACATAACATTGGTTCGCGGGACCTTTGAGAACTGGAGCTTGTAGCCTAGAATTTTTCTTTCTAAATTATGTGAAAATCATCTTGTTTACTCACTCACAGAAAACGATATATTGATTTACATTTTCTAAGACACTTTTTGTTGTTAAAAGTCATATGTGAGTAGGCGTCAACTATCATGAATATCATTGTGATTTACACCTGAGAAGACAAAGGCCTGCATAATGAGCTGCATAATGAGCCTCTCATTCAGCTGTGTCACTGAGAGTGAGGACTTACAAGAAAGAATGTGAGAACAAAATAAATCTATATAATTTTATGTTTGTAGTTTATTAAGAATATATTTAATTATCCCACAACATAATTTAATATCCACTTGGGGGAGCAGTTAAACAGTTTATTAGAAACAATCAAAGCTTACTTTCAAACAAAAATTTTTGGCATCCTTACTCCAGTCCTTACTACAATCCTTACTACAATCCTTCAGAAATCATTTTAACAATCTTATTTTCTACCAAAAAAAAAAAACAAACATTTATTATTATCATCATTATTATTTTTTATCATTATTAATGTTGAAAAGAGCTGAGAATATTTTTCAGGGTTTTTTTAGGGGGAATAAATTGAAAGAACTGCATTATTCAGCTCTTTAAGCAAACCACGACATGTATAGGAAGATACATCAGATATATCCCAGATGTGTTAATATATTTTATTTTGTGGTTTATATATTTTATTTTGTGGTTGAACCATCAATCTGTGGTTTGAATAATATGAAGGGAATTTAGTTGAAACCCAATAGTCTGCAGGATCTTATTTGTTGCAGTATTTCTGACAAGATCTATAGAGCTACATTTGTTCCCATTATATCTTATTTCATTAAGTAGGAAGGCTAAGAAAGTTTGAGAAAGTATGTTTGAGAAAGTATTATTATTAATTATAATATTAATTAAGTCTGTTAATATTGATTAATATTAATGAGACACCAGTGGCCGGTACTGTCCAAAATCCTCTTCAATACTGGGCATTCACACATGGGCACATAGGAACACACACTAGGTGTGTTTAAATGGACACTTTTTGCTTCCATCGGAATTAATTCATTCTGATTGACGAATCCGAACGTGGTGTTTACATGAATGCTGAATAAAGTGATCGGGTGGATGTGCATGCTTCTGATCGGATTTACTCTTTTGACATGCGCACACTGAATGAATATGCAGTTTCCCGCTGCTGTCGCATAATGTTTTAAAACACGTGATATTTATCTACATGAACTGAACCGCTTAAAAAAAGAATAATAATAATAATAATATATATATATATATATATATATATATATATATATATATATATATATATATAATAAAAGCGCCCATTTCCGCACCCAAAACTAGTAGTCTGTTGTTCCACTTCATAGATGCTAAGTGAAAGGGAAACTTTTATAATGACGGGACACTTATTTATGACACTTTATTCACCAGGAAGTACAGCTCATTCTGCATGTCATACGGCGTTACCCTTTTTCTGTATTCCACAGCGCATTTGCAATACTTTTCAGTTTCGGTTTTCAATCCGATAAAGTGTTCACATGGCTTCTCACCAAGATTACAAAAGGAATAAACAACCCCTTTCAATCCGATCAAAATTTTAGTCGGATCTGGCCAATTCAATTCAATTAACATGTTTACATGTGACATTTTTATTCTGATTGTGCTTCTTGTCCTATTATGACCAGATTAGTAGGGTCCATGTAAATGCAGCTACTAATGACATCCATGAACCCTCACTTCAGGGGGTGTGATAAAACCTGACCTTCTTCTCATAAGGAAAGTGCTCAACTGAAAACCTCCTTAACTGCTGGAATGGCAACTGATGAACTGTGATTCGAGAAGAGGCATCTTCCTTCTCTGTATCTGCATATGTTAATAACAGAAAAAGCAGATGCCTTTACAACTGTATTCACAACACTGAAAAAACGGCAGATGAGATGTGTGGCTAGAAACCCATCTCCCTCATCTACTATCTGTATGTAAGGCGAATAGAGAAAGAACATATCGCTTCTACCTCTGTTTTCACAATATTGGAGAGACAATATTGCAGTTCATGAGGTGGCTCACAAACAGTGGTTAAAGCATTGAGGAACCTGCACGAGGGTGGTCGTTATCCGGAAGTTCTAAAAGAGCTCCGAACCACAGCTGATCTCACACTCTGAGTGACGAAGCTCACCTTGAGTTCTCTGGGCACAGGAGCAGATTGAAGTGGTCCAACACTCTTGGTGTCATGACGGATGACTGACGATTTGGGATCCCTACCAAAGGTTCACAGGTACTGCCCCTTCCAGTGTCCTATGGAAGCCTTCTGCGCCCCTACTTTTTGGCGTAGGCCTTGGCTTACCACAAGAAGACCAGCTACTGCTTCTATGACATTACCCACTCAGTAAGATTGGATAAGAATGGGAAAACGTACCCCTACCACTTGGGACAGGCACGCTGCAGAAACTCCATGCTTCCCGAAGAAAGTTTCTGAAGCACTTACACACAGGAACAACCGTTTAGGTGAATATGGAAGATTAGGTGATTGCAACCCTCTTAGAAAATAGCAGGAAGTCTGCCAGGGGAAACACGGGCTCTGAGGCTATAATGTGGAATTTACACATTTGGAATCCACTTGGGTCTCAACATATAGAACCTGACCCTTTACCGGTTCTCAAAGATTCCTCGAGTGAGGGCCTGGTGCCGGACGCTCTGCCGTGTCTGGCTGCCAAGGTGATGGAAGAGCTTCACAGGGTCTTCTACCTGTTTGAGATGACAATACAAGAGCATACCGGCTCCACATGAAAGCTATAGAATCTAGTGAACACGTTGGGGGTTGTCCAGCCCGCAGCTCTACAAATATCTGTCAGTGAGGCACCACGAGCCAGTGCCCAGGAGGATGCAACACTTCTAGTAGAGCACGTAACATGAATGGGCAGGGCACACCCTGTGCCCGATAAGTCAGGGTGATGGCATCCACTATCCAGTGGCCCATCCTCTGCTCAGACATGGCATTCCCTTCTGCTGGCCTCCATGACAGACAAACAGCTGGTCTGAGGTCCTGAAGCTTAGTGTCTGGTCTAAAAAGCATCTCAATGCCTGGACATGACAAAGCAAAGCTAGATGACTCCTCCAGGGGCAGCACTTACAGGTTCACCACCGGATCCCTGAAAGGAGTAGTGGGAACCTTGGGCAAACAGTCAGGCTGGGCCTCAGGATTATTTAGCATCCCCAACTCTAGGCACGAATCATTGACTGAAAATGCATGCATGGAGGCCAATAGAAGCAAGAGCAGAGTTTTTATTGACAGAAACTACAGCTCGACTGTCTGCAAAAGCTCAGATGGGCCCTGCTTTAGTGTTCTGAGCACTAAAGACAGATCTCATGAAGGTATAGAAGGTGGCCGTGGAGGATTTAGCCTTCACTCCCCACTAAGGAACCTGATCACGTCATGCTTCCCCACCAACTTACTATTTTAGCATTATCAAACGCAATGGGGAGATGGCTGCCTGTAACACAAATGGGGTACTGCAGCCTGATGTGTGCAACCCAGTCAACACAGGAAGCCACCAACGCTGAAGCGCCATACTGCTCATTCCGTTTTCTTCTCTCAGTAGAGTAATCAAAAGCAGAACAATGTGATCGCTCGGTTCTTAGACAAAAAAGCTGAATATGTGCTGCTTCTGCTGCCTAGTTATACACACGCTGTGATCAGCGGCAGCTGGATGCAATAATGACATGCCAATGTTCATTGGTTCATTTAGTTTACACTCAAAGTCAAGAGTGACCAACTGAAAGGGAATCCCCCCTCCCACCCCTGCTCCTTATAAAGCTGGCCACCTCACCTGGGACATAACCTGACGCAGTAACCAATCCAGATGGGCATTTAACAAACATGCTGATAATAAAATAACAATTTAATGGCTGTAATAGAAATTTAAAAAAAAAGTTTAAATCCAGAGAAATAAGCAATTTTAAATAGTGTGCTTGTGTCATTGTGTCACCTGCCAATGATGTCATAACCCCTCGATTTCCAGTTAAGTTTTGTAGAAAATATGTAAACACCGAAGACGTTTTAATATATTATGCATTTTATTAGACAGGTGACGAATGCTCAGAGTAGCATTATAACAGAAATTCAAATGTATATAGTGTGATAAAACAGCGTTACTTTACGCTCATTCAGCGGCCTCGTTTTGCTTCGACAGCTTTCAGCCTCACCCAGCTCCATTCTACTACGTTAATAAATCATTAGCTCATCCATGCACATGATTTCTTCCAGAGTCCCTTAAGATTGCATCAGTTGTGGGAATGAAGACAACAACTCTCATGATTCCACACTCAGTTACAGCGCCATCAAACTACACTTTTGTTTCTTTGTTTATTTTGAATACGCGCCCTCCAGTGGCAAAAATTACATATTGTGCCTTTAATCCAAACCAGTCTCATAAAAATACGTACCTCTGGGTAGGTTTCTGCAAGACCATTTTTACGTACCTCACTGCATGTTTCACAACAGTTTCAAAGAGAAATGTCCACTGAGTGGTGCTAAAACACAGGTTTAATACCCCTGGCACGTTTTGATTACGTTAATCTAGTTACGTTTTGCTGTGTTTTTATCATGTTGCTTCTGGTACGTATTGCGGCGGTTCAGAATTCAAATACCCAGGGACCGTTGCTGAAAGTTACGCCCTAACCAAACCCAACCCTAAACCTACCCAATAGTGTTAACAAATGCATACTGATATAAAAACACATTTGTTAATGTAACTTATATGAAGATTTGAACTGCTTTGTCGAACCGTGGTTACACAGGATTCAAACTGGAGCTCCTCGTCTCTGAAGTCCATCTCCAAATTCCATCTCTAAACTCTGTGAGCTACCGAACAAACCTACCACCCCTGAAAACCCATAGATATGAACATGGATATGTGTGATGTTAATGTTCAAAAGCATTAGATTACAAATTTCCCAGCATATTAATATTTTAAGTCACAACATAATATTCTTCAATTAATTCTGCGAAAATAATGCTTTATTAATTGAAACTCTAAATTTGTATGAAAAGGAATAAAAGGTGTCAGAGTTTTACTGCCTCTAGTGTTCATTTATTTAGGAAACTGCAGTGATTCGTATTTATTGGTACGTATTTTGCGTCTCTCTAAAATGTGCACCCAAGTACGTTTATGCCATGAGACGAGGCAGCTTTAATCAGTCAATCGCCAGATCCTGTGTGACCTTGTTGAAGCAAGCAAGGGCTTTTATTAAATTAATAACATTTGATACTTACTCTACAGATACAATAACTGCGTTGAGCTCTGTAACCATGTGTCTGGCTAGTAGATCATATGGGCCCATACCTAAGGTGAGAAGGGAGAAAATATACTTTTGACTTTTATTTGATTAAGCCTCTAGTGATGAAAACAGTTCCCATGGATTAAAGCAAAATATATTTTACATGCTCTTACTAATTACAGTAAATTTTGCATAAATGCAGTTAACCACAATCATAAGCTTATAGTAAATACATGTTATTAATAATTTTTACATATTACCTAAATGTATACTTATAATGTAACAAGGATACCTTAAAATAAACTTTAACCCCTTTAATAACTGTTTTCTGTTTTTAGAACAGACCTTTTCTACAGTTTATTTACATTCTACGCAGTTTTCAGTATATAAAATGAAATTTGTTTTTTAATAATTAGAAAATTTTCCATGCATTAGAAAGTCATGACTTCACATTTATTTTGGCAGAAGAACAGTCAGCGAGTTCAAAAATCTAAAAATATCTCACTATAATTTCTGAAGCTGTCTACGCTACAGTGTATAATAAATACATAATTTCTGCACTTTGTTTAGGATAAAAGACTTTGAAAGAGGCAGAATTCAATCATTGAGTGCAGACTGAAATAAACTCCAGGGTTTTCAGAATTATTCTTTACCATAGACTAAACACCTCTGATTAGTGGTTGCATTCAACAGAAATGTGTGTGATTGGCTGTAATGCTCAATGCTGCAAAAAAAACAACACATAAATATAACTCTTTGATACAGTGTGAGCAGATCCAAATGTAATGTTGCATTCAACATCTCACCAGGTCGTAATCGATTTAGTTTAATGGTGCAGGGACTTTTTTTGCACATGTATTTTGAATATGGGATGCATTGTTTGTCCATTTTGGTGTCATTTTAATCTGACCTGCACTGACCTCATGCATGGCTTCTCTGCAGTCTGAATGGTAATCTGTCATAATGATGGATAATTAAAATCTTTGAAGTTCCAGTTTCAAGCACTCACATAAATACATTTAAATTACCATTAAGTATAAAAAGCTAGAGCACTCTGGTATACAGCATTGTGTGATTAATGGTACTCACGGGAGCTGCCAAGACACCATCCTCCTCCATGCAGGTAAATGATGGCCCTTCTTAGCTCCCCTGTTTCTTCTTGTTGGGTTGGCTGGTACACAATCACCTCTACCCCATCAAAATTATCATCGGACACCTTCACCCTGTCATCTGACACAGGCACTACTCGCTCTGCAATGGTGATGAACATCATAACTTTCATGTAGTTCAATAGTCCCATCCGCTCACTCAGTTCTGCCTGTGTAGAGGGGGAAAAAAGCATTAAAGAGTTGTTTTTGGCTTATTTTGTGCAAGAGCTCCCAGTGGAAGTCACACAGTGCCTGGTTTATTTTCTCAAAAAGGTTATGAACAGGGCAGACACATGGTTGATCAGCTGAGATCATCTCACTAATAGCCAGAATCCCATAATCTTTTGCTTCGGTGGACAACAGCCCATTGTTAAGCCACTTAATGTTACATGATGTTACTCCAGTGATATTCACAGCATTGAGCCTTAAGTCTCTTGTCACCAGTTCTAGTTTAGTCTTCAGTCTCCTTTGGTACAGTAATAGGTTAATTTTCTAAATCATTTAGGGTAGTTTCTAAAGCCTCCTAAATGATGGCACTACAAACACAGAAGATGTATGAGACAGAGGGTTTTCATCTAAGCAGATGAAAAATATGTATATTTCTTTACAAATATGTATTTATTAAATGAGAATGTTAACTCTGACAAGAGAAAGGCCAGTTTACAAGTGTGGTCCATTAAAAAAAACATTCATAGTATGTCCCAAAACTCAACAAATCTTTAGCTACACACTTAAAAGTGCTTTTATTCAGAAAAAGAGTACATGGGGTATAATCTAGATTGGTGACTTGTAATGCAGCATAAACATTATTTATTTATTTTCTTTCATTTTTCTTTCTATTTATTTAGTTTTAAATTTAAATCAAATGTTTCACATTTGCTTACCTTTTATAATGTTTAAAATTAAAGTTGGGTGATGCTGAGCAATGTTTTAAAAATCATGAATTTCATACATTTAAAATGACAGTTTGGGGGTTTGACGACGTTTAGACATAATATTGCAACACTCCCCTATATTTGAGGTGCATTTCTATTTCCTGCCATAAATTCCAGCTATTATTAGCCACAAAGCTTACTATACAGTTCTCGGATTAAGAACTAACATAATCTCTAAACTGTAAATCTGCAGGTGTGGTGTCATGCCAAACAATTCAAAGAAATAATCAAACGCTTATAACCGACCCGACAGTTGCGTAATCACGCTCCTTAATCAAACCTGCCCAAAATAATAACCCGACACCAGACACACGGCCGTAACATTGCAAATGCATGGAACTGGCATTACACTTTAGACTGATGGCTGTCAGTTTTACAAGCAACTCAATGCATGTTAACATACAAATGCAAGCAGACTTACCAACTGGCTTAAACTTCTGAAGAAAGAGTCTGCGAGCATTAGTTTCCATCTCTCCTCTATGTTATTCGGGATTGGTGAATAAACGTAATACGCTGTTAACGCGCCCAGTAACACAAACACAAACGCTCCTTTAGACATCATCATTCTGAGTTTGTTTCGGGTCTCGCCTGTGTCTTCAGTTTCCTTTTCTCTTCTGTTGATTGTCTTTTCTCAAAAGTCTTCTGCAATGCAAGTCTCCGTCAGCTGCTTTTATTAGTCATTGAGTTCTCTCTGTGTTAAAGTGTAATCCTGGATTAATTTTGGCCTGGAGCCAGCGAGATATGACAACACGTGTTAGTGTCATCTGATCGTGATACTGTACGCGTGCATGTGGAAAGCTGTGCGCGGCTCTTCTTCTCCGTTCTGTGTCTTGTGCAAAGAATATATCAAGTCGTAATGAAACGCAACTGGAGCTTCGGCGCATTGCGCAGGGATCCTCTCAAATTCCTCAGATAACCTTGCGGGTCATCGCATGATTTGGTCTGCCTCCTTATCTAATAGGCTACTAACGCTGGAAGTGTTGAAATCGTTTCCTTACACGCTTGATGTGATGAAATTTCGACAAGCTTTTCAACAAGCAGGCCTTTTGTGTGTGTTGTGTTAAACAAGCAGTATTTCAAAGTAGTTGAAAAGCACTGTGCATGGTGCCAAAGTGATAAGAGGTATATCACTGCTAGACAGTCTGCAGTGATAAGGTTATTGTGCTGCTTTGACCACTCAAGATGTGTTTTTACATTTATCCTAGTTAATAATAGGTAGTATTTTATGCATGCCTTTTCTTCTTCTTTTTTCTTTTAGCTTGTTTTCTATTCCAAATAGAATGTGACTGAATCTGCAGGGCTTCATAGCTAATAACACTTCTCAAATTCCTCAGATAACCTCGCGGGTTGTCTCATGATTTGGTTGCACTCCCTCTGTTGAGCTATTGGGAAAGAAAATATTATCAGCTTGCACGACTCTCTGGCATTCACAGATACAAACTGGATGATTGTGGAAGGCAGAACGAAAGCATTAGCTAGAAAATATCTAATACTTGCAAACAGGGATGATATTTAATCTTTTAACAGTTGTACAACAGCAGCAGAATGTCACTTTGATGATAAGATATTATAAATAGCTTGAATGTAGATTTAAAAGATCTCATTCATTTGCTTATTATTTTAGCATTTTTCTTTGACTTCCTAGCTGAGGTTTTCAAAAACCTATTCACAAAACTCTTAAAAGCAAGTTTTACTACTTAATTCCTATTATTAGAGTAAGGTGGGGATGACCTTGTTGACAGCTGGCAGACAGCGGCAAGGAGAAATATAGCTATGACTAAATGAAATATAAACTCCAGATAATACATAACTACCACAAAGGCAAACTGGACACAAAAGAAACTGTTGGTATAAAAACAAAATTAGGAAGTTTGGAAACAAATGTTTCCAAATCAATGCAGTGTTTCCTTTAAATTCACAGACTTTATATGACAAACATCTGCCACATTGTTTTCTACATTATATTATTCAGTGTTATCTATTTCTATAACATGACATTTATCATGAAAGTCATGATTTTACTTCATCATGTATAGCCTATCAATTAACACAGTATTGGCCGAGATATTGCCTTGCCACAGGCAGAGACTCTGCTCTCAAGGCCCCATGTAGCTAGAAATGTATGTTAGTAGTTGTAGCTTTTCTAGAAGACCTCCTAAAGTAACCTTCAAAAGAGTTCCTATATACTATGAAGTGTACATAGTAACTCTATATATGTTGTATAACAGCAGACTCTCTCTCTCTCTCTCTCTCTCTCTCTCTATATATATATATTATATAGCTGCAGAAGAAGCACAATTCAATTGCACGCACAAATACGGTGGTGCTGTTTATCATTTCATATTAAAGCACAATAATAAATAAAAAGTTTTGAGTAAATATGTGAGTCAGTTCCGTGCTATGTTCAGAAGTGGCAGCTCTTAAAGTAACAGCAGCCAAATGAACTAACAACCCTGCTGCTGTTCATCAAAGAACAAAATAAAAAAAGTAAATCAATAACTTTTATAGCTTTAAAGATTCGTCTATATGTAACTTTCTATATTTCTATAAACTTCCTACTCCCTGAAGGGCACAGGTAGCTAAATCTGACATTTATTATAATGGGTTTATGTAAAGTTTTTTTTTTTTTTTTTTTTAAGTTAAATTATTATTAATATTATTTAAGTCTAATACCTTATACCTCATCTATACTGTAATGTTGAATGGCTATAATCAATGGTAAATTTCATAAAGACATATCAGTATAGCTATCAGTGATACTCGCCTTCACTCATAAAAAAGATGCCATTGAATAAACATATAAAATATACTGTCTTTATGTGTTTTGTACATTAATTTGAAAACTGCGACATTCAGATAATAGGGTCAGAATTTGGCATAAAGAACATGAAAACATGGATCCATCCTGCTTTGTCTCAATGGTTCAGGCTGTTGGTGGTGGTGTAATGGTGTGGGGGATATTTTCTTGGCACACTTTGGGCCCTTTAGTACCAATTGGGGCATTGTTTAAATGCCACAGTTTACCTGAGTATTGTTGCTGAACATATCCATTCATTTATGACTACAGTGTACTCATCTTCTGATGGCTACTTCCAGCAGGATAATGAACCATGTCACAAAGCTCAAATCATCTCAGACTGATTTCTTGAACATTACAATGAGTTCACTTTACTCAAATGGCCTCAACAGTCACCAGAACTCAATCTCAAAACAAATCTGCAGCTTATGTCTGTATGGACTAAAATCTCTGAGGAATGTTTCCAACACCTTATCGAACTCTCTCTCACAACAGACACGGAAGAGAAGACAATGCTGAATAAAGTCATTGTTTTTGCTATTTTTGGACCAAAATGTATTTTCGATGCTTCAGAATATTCTAACTGCCCCTCTGATGTCACATGGACTACTTTGATGATGTGTTTCTTACCTTTCTGGACATGGACAGTAGACCGTACACACAGCTTCAATGGAGGGACTGAGAGCTCTCAGACTAAATCTAAAATATATTAAACTGTGTTCCAAAGATAAAAGGAGGCCTTACATGTTTGGAACAGCATAAGGGTGAGTTATTAATGACATAATTTTCATTTTTGGGCGAACTAACCCTTTAAGGCAGTTCTGAAGGCAAAAGGGGGTACAACCTGTGTACTAGCAAGGTGTACCTAATAAAGTGGGCAGTGAGTGTACAGTATATATCAGTTCTGTAAGGTACCTTCAGAAGGCTCAAGTTGAAGAGTGAGTATAATCTCATACAGGGGGAATGAGTGTAAGACTACATACATTACAACTACTGACCACTGAGTGTGTATTATATGGGCAAGCCAATGTTTTTAATGTCTTCCAAAACTTCATGAATGAGGTCTTCCATGAGAAGCTTTGCCACTTTGTCATAATTCACATAGAAGACATCTTGATCTACTTCCCATCACTGGTCAAACACACCCAGCATGCCAAAATCATCCTCCAGCAACTCAAGTCCCAAGCAGTAGTTCTGCGAGGATGACTCATATGCTGTTCATCATTCATTCATACAGTTCTCCACTTGCATGCCACTGGATCAGATGATGTAGCCCAGGATGAGTACAGCAGGTTAATAGGTAAAGGATTTATTTTAGAGAGACAATAATACTTAATTTTTTTGATGAATGATAGGCTGTCATGGACTTTTCAGTCTGAATCTAGACAGTGCATGCGGTCATGTTTATTTTATTTCAACAAAGCTTCACATGGCAGTTCTTTAGTTTGCTCCCTGTATCTTCTGGTCTTAAGTGTGTTGCTGACTGAGAAGAGCAACAGTTTGTTAAGTGTGACGACCCTCTTGGAATAGAGTTGGTCCTGGGCAGCTAGTGTGGTGCCGGCTTTAGCTGCTTATCTGATATTGCTGAGCATTTGTTTATGTTCATTCACCAAGATCCAATTACAGTTTGGTGTGTTTTTCTCCACACTGGCAGTTAGAGAGGGGCCCAGCTGCTTGAGTTTTCAGACACTGCCAAAGACTAAAGACTCTGCCAAATGATTCAATGTAAAACTGTTGTCAGGGCAAATTATGGCTACTTTAAAGAATCTGAAATGAAAACAAAGAAAGTTCTGGTTTGTTCACCATTTTTGAAAAAGAAGAACTGAGTATTGTCCCTAAACAACTGATAAACCCAGTTCTTTTTTTCTGTTTTTTTTCCCACTTCCTCTTATTCTCTGTCAGTTTGGTTTGGATAAATTGTATAGTTTATTAATTTACTAGATGCTTTTGTCCAATGTAACTCACAAATGAGAAATACAATAAGCAAATCATTGTGTAAACATTATATACATTAGGAATCTCATATCAAAGCTATTATACACTATGCATAGACTCAACAGCAAGTTTTCTTTGAGTATTTCAGTAATTTCTTTGAGTTCTTTCAGTAATTTAACGATAAGTAAACGTTAAATGCTTCAATATGTCATGCATAGTGGCTATAAAATTATTTGCACACTTTTGAAACACAAGTCAAACTCAAGCACTATTGATTTTCTCAGAGTTAACATGCACATTATTATGAGACAGTGGTCTCAAGGATTTTTTAAAGATGTTAATGTATATGAACCCAGGAACAAAGACAGTACTGAACTTTTACTCAATAAAAGGCATTAAGGCATTGTCTAGATTTGAGAAGATACTTTATGAACTACTTTACTTCTAAAATATATTGAAGTAAATACTATTAGATAATAAATATTTACTATTAAATATACTATTTACGATACTACTAGAGATAAAATTGCAACCATTCAGCCGTCAGCTACAGTATCACATCAGACAGTGCACTATAGACCCCCTGAGGAACAGTTCCACTCATTCTCTACTATAGGAGAGGAAGAATTATATAAACTTGTTAAATCATCTAAACCAACAACATGTATGTTAGACCCTATACCATCTAAGCTCCTAAAAGAGGTGCTTCCAGAAGTCATAGATCCTCTTCTGACTATTATTAAATCCTCATTGTCATTAGGATATGTCCCCAAAACCTTCTAACTGGCTGTTATTAAGCCTCTCATCAAAAAACCACAACTTGACCCCAAAGAACTAGTTAATTATAGACCAATCTCGAATCTCCCTTTTCTGTCCAAGATACTAGAAAAGGTGGTATCCTCACAATTATATTCCTTCTTAGAGAAAAATGGTATATGTGAGGATTTCCAGTCAGGATTTAGGCTGTATCATAGTACTGAGACTGCTCTCCTTAGAGTTACAAATGATCTGCTCATATCATCTGATCGTGGGTGTATCTCTCTATTAGTTTTATTGGTTCTTAGTGCTCCGTTTGACACAATTGACCGCAGCATTCTTTTGCATAGACTTGAACACTTTGTTGGCATCAGTGGAAGTGCATTAGCATGGTTTAAATCGTACTTATATAACCGCCATCAGTTCGTAGCAGTGAATGAAGATGTATCATATCAATCACAAGTGCAGTATGGAGTACCTCCAGGCTCAGTACTAGGGCCGCTACTCTTCATGCTTTATATGTTACCCTTGGGAGATCTCATCAGGAAACATGGTGTTAGCTTTCACTGTTATGCTGATGATACTCAGCTCTATATTTTTTCGCGGCCCGGTGAAACACACCAATTTGAAAAACGAATGGAATGCATAGTGGATATAAAAACTGGATGACGAGTAATTTCTTACTGCTAAATTCAGAAAAAACAGAGGTGTTAATTATAGGACCTAAAAACTCCGCTTGTAATAACCTAGAACACTGTCTAAGACTTGATGGTTGCTCTGTCAATTCTTCGTCATCAGTTAGGAACCTAGGTGTGCTATTTGATCGCAATCTTTCCTTAGAAAGCCACGTTTCTAGCATTTGTAAAACTGCATTTTTCCATCTCAAAAATATATCTAAATTACGGCCTATGCTCTCAATGTCAAATGCAGAAATGTTAATCCATGCATTTATGACCTCAAGGTTAGATTATTGTAATGCTTTATTGGGTGGTTGTTCTGCACGCTTAGTAAACAAACTACAGCTAGTCCAAAAAGCAGCAGCAAGAGTTCTTACTAACTCTTAGTTAGTAGTTAATGGCTTTGCTACCGTTCGGACATTCTAGCTTACTGCTCTGCGCTTTGCTTCTTATTTCTGTACTTTTCTCTGATTTTTCTCTGATTTTTACTTCAGCGGATCAGCACAGTGCTCAAACAACAGATTTTTGGCACAAACGATAAAACTAAAATGATATTCGGAAAGAACAGTCAGAACTCCTTAAGAAGGACTTCACTGAACTCTTTGAAACACTTCAAAGGCTCAAAGTTCAGTCGTTCATCAGTGGACCACTCCCAGCAAGGGGAACAAATATGTTTTCACGGTTGCTTGGGCTCAACACATGGCTACAAAGATCTTGTAATACAAAAGGAGTCAATTTCATCGATAACTTCAATCTTTTCTGGGGCCATAGATAATTGTTTAAACCAGATGGACTCCACCCAAACAAACTTGGTGCAAGAGTGTTTAAGGACAATATCTACTTCTCCCTTTCGTCATCCTTCAGCAGAGTGTGTCAATCCATTCAGCACACACACACCAGGTCCGAGGCATCATGTGGTTGACATATCCCACAAGGACACTGATAACACCATGCAGCCAAAACAATCACTGCTGATAGACACTATCCCCGCTGAGCCCTGCCCACAGAGCTCCTCACAGACTGACTGTGATGTATCAAAACAGCTACAAGATTCACCACCCAATGACGACTTTCTGGAAAACAGCCAGGGAAGCCAGGACAACACATCACAGCCACCGGAAACACCAGAGACACAGCCCATCTCACCAGACACATTATCCCTCTCTCCAGCATCTCCACTTCAAGTTAGCACTTTTAAACATTCGCTCACTAAAAAATAAATCATTTCTAATCAATGACTTTATAACCACAAACAATCTGGATTTTATGTTTCTAAATGAAACATGGCTAGAAGACAGCTGCAGTGCAACAATCCTAAATGAAGCAGCCCCTCCTAACTTCACTTACATGAGTGTTTGCAGGACTGTTAGGAGAGGTGGGTGTGTAGCTGCTCTATTTAAAGATGTCTATCAATGCAAGCAGGTGTCATTTGGTCAGTACTTGTCTTTTGAATATCTAGGGATTGTGCTGAAAGGTGCTCCATGCATTCTGTTTATTATTATTTACAGGCCTCCAAAATACTCTCCAGCCTTTGTTGAAGAGGTCACAGAAATGTTATCAATAATTTCCTCAGATCAGAGTTTGACTGTTTTGCAATTGCAGGGGATTTTAATATTCACATAGATAATGCAGAAAACAAAACTACAAAAGAAATGATAACGGTTCTAAACACCTTTGACCTGATTCAGCATCTGCATGGACCCACACACAAAGGTGTGTATCTAATCATTAGTAGGGGTCTAAACATCTCATCCATTGTTACTAAGGACATAGCATGTGATCACTTCTGTATTTTCTTTGATATATTGATCTCTGCTACAACTGAATCTAGATCTGTCTCTGTCAGAAGGAGATGCATAAACGAGAACAGTACTTAACGAGAAGTGTACTATTTATGGAGGCTATATCTTTAACACCAAGCATTTCTGCAGACTCTGTTGATATTCTCCTTGATTCCTTCAACTCAAAAGTTAAGAATTTTAATGATGATATTGCTCCAATAATAGTCAGTAAGAAAACAAACAGACAGAAATCAGTTTGGAGAAGATCAACAGCAGTTCAGACTATGAAAAGACAATGCAGAAAAGCCGAGCGAATGTGGAGGAAGACGAAACTTGAAATTCACTATAGCATCTATAAAGATATCCTTCATGCTTTTAATGTGAAACTAGCCACAGCTAGACAGAATTTCTTCTCAAATCTTATAAACAGTAACTTAAATAACACTCGTACTCTTTTTGCCACTGTTGAGAGACTGACAAACCCCCCAAGTCAGATTCCCAGTGATATGCTATCAGACAGCAAATGCAATGAGTTTGCTTCTTTCTTTTCTGAGAAGATCATCAATATCAGGAAGGCAATTAGCACATCCTCAAGTAATGCAGAGGTCAGACAGATTCGGCCAAAATATCAAAATGATACTATGTCTATTTTTGAAACAATTGATAGCAAAATTCTGGAAGACATAGTGCAGCAACTAAAATCGTCAACTTTTTGTCTTGACACACTTCCCACATCTTTTTTCAAAAGTGTGCTTGACTGCTTAAAAGCAGATCTCTTAGAAGTGGTGAATGCCACACTTCTTTCTGGGACATTTCCAAACTCCCTAAAAACTGCAATTGTTAAGCCCCTCCTGAAAAAGACCAATCTTGATAACAAAATTTTGAGCAATTTTAGACCAATATCTAATCTTCCTTTTATAGGCAAAATTATAGAAAAGGTAGTTTTTAATCAGCTGAACAAATACTTAAACTCAAATGGATACCTGGATAATTTTCAAGCTGGTTTCCGACCGCATCACAGCACAGAGACAGCACTCATTAAGATAATAAATTATATTTGCTTAAATTGTGACTCTGGCAAAATATCGGTGCTGGTATTGCTAGATCTCAGTGCTGCGTTTGACACTGTCGATCATAACATACTACTAGATAGACTGGAAAACTGGGTTGGGCTTTCTGGGATGGTACTCAAATGGTTCAGATCATACTTAGAAGGGAGAGGCTATTATGTGAGTATAGGAGAGCATAAGTCTAAGTGGACATCCATGACATGCGGAGTCCCACAAGGCTCAATTCTTGAACCGCTCTTGTTTAGCCTGTATATGCTTCCACTAAGTCAAATAATGAGAAAGAACCAAATTGGCTACCACAGCTATGCTGATGATACCCAGATTTACCTAGCCTTATCTCCAAATGACTACAGCCCCATTGACTCCCACTGCCAATGCATTGATGAAATTAATAGTTGGATGTGCCAGAACTATCTTCAGTTAAATAAAGAAAAAACTGAAGTCATTGCATTTGGAAATTAAGTGTTCAAGGTGAATGCATACCTTGACTCTAGGGATCAAACAACTAAAAATCAAGTCAGGAATCTTGGTGTGATTCTGGAGACAGACCTTAGTTTCAGTAGTCATGTCAAAGCAGTAACTAAATCAGCATACTATCATTTAAAAAACATTGCAAGAATTAGATGTTTTGTTTCCATCGAAGACTTGGAGAAACTTGTTCATGCCTTTATGACCAGCAGGGTGGACTATTGTAATGGGCTCCTCACTGGCCTTCCCAAAAAGACCATTAGACAGCTGCAGCTCATCCAGAACGCTGCTGCCAGGATTTTGACTAGATCCCAGAACTTACACTGGCTTCCAGTTACATTTAGGATTGATTTTAAAGTACTTTTACTCGTATATAAGTCACTAAATGACCTAGGACCAAAATATATTGCAGATATGTTCACTGAATATAAACCTAACAGAGCACTCAGATCACTAGGATCAAGTCAGTTAGAAATACCAAGGGTTCACACAAAACAAGGGGAGTCGGCCTTTAGTTACTATGCTGCCCGCAGTTGGAATCTGCTTCCAGAAGAGATCAGATGTGCTAAAACACTAGTCACATTTAAATCTAGACTCAAAACCCATCTGTTTAGCTGTGCAATTATTGAATGAGCACTGTGCAATGTCCGAACAGATTGCACTATATTTTCACTGTTTTCACTGTTTCACTGTTCTAATTTTTTTTATCATTTTCTAACTGTTTTTAAATGTTTCAATCATTTTAAAAGTTTTAAAATTGCTTGTTTTATTTTTGTTATTTTTTCTTCATGATTATTTTGCTTTCTTTTATGTAAAGCACTTTGAATTACCATTGTGTATGAAATGTGCTATATAAATGAACTTGCCTTGCCTTGCCTTACTAGAACCAGGAAGTATGACCATATTAGCCCGGTCCTGTCGTCGCTGCACTGGCTCCCTATCAAACATCGTATAGATTTTAAAATATTGCTTATTACTTATAAAGCCTTGAATGGTTTAGCACCTCAGTATTTGAATGAGCTCCTTTTACATTCTAATCCTCTACGTCCGCTACGTTCTCAAAACTCAGGCAATTTGATAATACCTAGGATATCAAAATCAACTGCGGGCGGCAGATCCTTTTCCTATTTGGCGCCTAAACTCTGGAATAACCTACCTAACATTGTTCGGGAGGCAGACACACTCTTGCAGTTTAAATCTAGATTAAAGACCCATCTCTTTAACCTGGCATACACATAACATACTAATATGCTTTTAATATCCAAATCCGTTAAAGGATTTTTAGGCTGCATTAATTAGGTAAACTGGAACCGGAACACTTCACATAACACCGTACTTTCTACATCATTAGAAGAATGGCATCTACGCTAATATTTGTCTGTTTCTCTCTTGTTCCGAGGTCACCGTAGCCACCAGATCCAGTCTGTATCCAGATCAGAGGGTCACTGCAGTCACCCGGATCCAGTACGTATCCAGACCAGATGGTGGATCAGCACCTAGAAAGGACCTCTACTGCCCTGAAAGACAGCGGAGACCAGGACAACTAGAGCCCAGATACAGATCCCCTGTAAAGACCTTGTCTCAGAGGACCACCAGGACAAGACCACAGGAAACAGATGATTCTTCTGCACAATCTAACTTTGCTGCAGCCTGGAATTGAACTACTGGTTTCGTCTGGTCAGAGGAGAACTGGCCCCCAACTGAGCCTGGTTTCTCCCAAGGTTTTTTTCTCCATTCTGTCACCGATGGAGTTTCGGTTCCTTGCCGCCGTCGCCTCTGGCTTGCTTAGTTGGGGTCACTTCATCTACAGTGATATCGTTGACTTGATTGCAAATAAATGCACATACACTATTTAAACTGAACAGAGATGACATCACTGAATTCAATGATGAACTGCCTTTAATTATCATTTTGCATTAGCGAGACACTGTTTTCCAAATGAATGTTGTTCAGTTGCTTTGACACAATGTATTTTGTTTAAAACACTCTATAAATAAAGGTGACTTTGACTTTGACTTTGACTGGCAGCGTGAGCGAGGTCAATGACCAGAATCAAAACCATGAGACAGAAGCAACCAAAGTAATAGAGTACAGCAAGCATTGAATATGGGAAGATTTTACACACAAATACAAGAGCTTGCAAAATGAAGCACAGCATTCAAAATATCACAAACACATCTCAAAAGCAAATAACATTTCCATAATGCTAATTCCTGTTAGATTTTTGTGTGTTATATAGAGAACTATATGTCGTGTTTTGCAAAAAGTGTTATATGAAATTAAAAACTGAGTCTGATGATTATTGCATGGTTTTGTAGATTTGGAGAGTGCTTCTGCTGTAACAAAATTAAACACATAACAGGCAGATAAAATTAGTCAGGCATTTACTGGCCAATGAAAAATATTACAAACAAAACATAATTATTACAAAGAACTCGGGTTGCATTCCAAGTTCTGAAGCCATACAATCTTTATGTGAGGTCAAATTGTTAATATCAGAAAACGATCCCTCTCCATTGTCACAGTATGTCATTTGAAAGATAAATCCAAACTGATGTAATCAGTTAGATGTGGTTAGATGATGTCATAACCGGCTGCCGCTGCTTGGTTCAGATTGGACACTGACTCACAACAAACAAACAGAACATAACAAGCATTCACGTGTGTATGAGAGTGTGTGGTTTGGATAATGACCGTGTACCGCTGGAATCGAGTGTGTACTCGTTTGTCTGAAAAACAGAGCAGGGGAAAATGGTAATTCAGGCTTTTATTTCTTCACATCTCGATTATTTTAATGCTATCACAATGTGAGTGGGTTTTAACTACAGAGGGTTCACGTTGTGGTTGGCCTGTTCAGTTTAGAATGAAGTAAGGTACTGTTGTATCTTTTTAAAGCTTTATATGAACCTGATCCAGGATATGTTTCCAGTCTTATTCTTTTTCATGCCTCCTAGAGATCTCAAAACCAGCTGCTTCTTGATATTCCTCGGTCACGCTGCCATAAGTTTATAACTTTATTAGATCCTCTACTTCTGTAAACATGTTTGAAACCCATCTCAAGACTTATTTGTTTGATGAGGTCTTCACTATTTTTATTCTTCTTTTTGCATCTCTTTCCCCCCCCTGTTATTGTATCTATCCCTGTATTCTATTTTTATTTCATTTTTGAAGTAAAATATGGCAAATGTTATAACTGCAAGAAACGTTTTGATGATTTTGGACGGGGGAGAACTTTTAGCAAAAGAGACAGGGCCTTTCAGACAAATGTAGTGTACCCCGTGGTATCTAGAACGGGCAGATGTGTTGTTTCTAGAGAGGCACTTGAGAATGACAACAGTTAGAGGTGACAGCATGTGAGGAGTTAAGGACTGTGAATTCACTCAGGTTTATGGAACAGAAAATATCAATTTAAAGCTGTAGAAAGATGTGGGAAAACTCATTTTCCAATTATCAATTATTGCTCATTTGTATTTACATGGATATCTGTGAAATGTGTTACAGCATGTTCACTGGGAGCAGTAACTCATAAAGCACACAATTAAATAAACCACAGTAATTCAGATGACACAAACAGACAACAGGAGGATGACAAGCAGAGGACAGGAAGGCTGAGATAATTGTAGATAATGACAAATGTATTTGACAAAACACTGCAAAATGGAATGACATAATAGATTTTCTTGCACATAAACAAAGCAAGGAACATAGTTGCAATGATTGTTAACATACCCCGAAAACAGCACAGATATTTCAACCAAAAAACTGACTTTAATGAATTACTATACTTCCCTGGTTTGATTGTTAAATCCGGACATGCTTTGGTCTGTGTTCTGCAATATCTCGGTCAGCTAGGCCCAGAGCTGGTAGGTTTTCTGTTGACATCTTGTGGCCAGAAGAGAATCATGCAACTGTGCAATGTGCACTGACTACTGATCACATAATGTCTCATAACAACAGCAGTAGCAGCAGCAGCAGAAACAATAATCAGATGGCAAATAATGATCAGCCTAAAGGGATTTATTCTGAGATGAATAACAAAAACAACCAGCTGGATATACATTATCTTGCTTATTACATGGTTAAAATGACTTGTTTTTACCATATATGTTGAAATTAATGCTGAAGTCTTCCACTGTAACACGCTGTGGTTACGTTTTTTAAGTCTCAAGATGGCACCAGAGAGTCAGCGCAAGCAGAGTGACTTGTTTAGCATGACAGCTCATAGTACCCGGATGAGCAATGTGTTATTCAATTTGCCGGATGTTAGCGGTGAATATCGTACCTCTGGATGGCGATATTGACCAATCAGAATCAAGTATTCCACAGAGCCGTGTAATAAGTTTAGGTATGGTGAGTAGGATTAAGGGTTATAAAATATGTAGCTGCATTGGTTTCAAAGTGTCTATGATGAACTTAAGCTTTTGAAGCACTTCTGGGAAATACAGGCCTGGTGAGTGAAGTGAAGGAGAAGATTCTGATGCAATTACCACTCTCACTGCATATATACTGCTCGCCAAGCATATCACTACTATATCACTATATCACACGCTTATAGTAGTTGTATTGTGATGCAGTAGTTTCGCGGTCACTGTGTAGATTTTACAGGCTAGTTAAGGAGTAAAGGAGTGTCATAATAGCTGGATCAAAAGTAAAAAATACCTGCAAGTCATTTTTTTTTACCATAATCCACACACCAGAGCTGAATGTGGATGGGGGACTCTATGATTTGCACGCCCCTCCGGAGGGAGAAGAAGCTTGTCTGCCTTGGTTAAAACTAAAAGCTTTAAACTTAAAGAAACCACAGAAATTTCCAAATGTTTGCCTTTTCCACTTCATTGATGGCAGACCCACAGAAAATCATCCATTCCCTGAGAAATGATGCTCCAGTGAAGACTCAGAGGCTACGTCTCGTCAGGACATATCCACAAACAGGTATGCTACAGCTTTTTTTAAGCTACATGCACTAACAAAAGACAATTTTTAACTATTTCTTTATCGATGACACTCCTATTGGGCAAGAATAATATTTAGTGCTAAGCTGAAGTTCTTGATAACATGAAAACTGTTACAAAACAGCACAGAGGGATAGCTAAAATTACAGTTCTTTCTTTTACTTACTCAAGAGTTGTTGCAAACCTGTGTTCATTTAGGTTTGCTGCTGAACACAAAGGAAGATATTTTGAAGAATGTTTGTTACCAAGCAAATCTTGGGTCCCATTCATTTCCATAGTAATAAGAAATTATACTACGGAAGTGAAAAGAATCCAACAATAGTTTGTATATTAAGATTATTCCAAATATACTCCTTTGTGTTCAGTAGAAGAAGTGTTCAGTAATTAATACTGGACTGATAACTGAATATACCTTCTCACATTTGTTTGGTCTAAACAGAAATTCACGATATCACCCTATCCATACACCAGTGGTCTGGATCATGAGGTTCTCCTATTGTTGGTTCACTTTCTGAATCAGAATTTAGGCTTTATCCAGGCTATCTGAGGAATTGATGAGATACATCTCTGCATTAGGGAATTTAACTTGGCAAGTCTTAATCAACTGAATTTATTCCAAGATGTAAACAATATTTGTTAACTCAGCAAGTTATTCAATCCAACTAGAAGTTTTACATTTGCACCTGGGCTCTAATTTGTCTAAAACTCCTTAAATATAAAATAAATTCAAAAAGTAAACAAAAAAGGTGGTTACTCGTGGTTGGAGAATGATGCGCTTGGCCACCATCTGTCAACCAAGTGCAGACAAAACACTAGGCATTGCTTCGAGAACTTTATGATGTTCAGAGAGAAGTCTTCTAGTAGTCATCATTTTCTGGGTCAAGAGCGGCAAGTGCTGCGGCAATTACGCTCACTGAAACGCACCTCAATTTCACCAAGAATATGATCCAAAGCACTGAAGAACAGCCTGCGTAGCTCCACTTTATCAATGATGTTGGCTCCAGTTGTTTCTTCAACTACATATTCAGTCAGGTTCTTGTTTACCTGTCGCCTCCGTTTTGCTGAGACAGGTGTATCTTTTGTGCTCGCTGTAACTGTGTCACAGAGAATGCAGAATTCATCTTCGCTGCGGAGATTGCGCACATATTCGGCAGCTGAAGATACAAGTTTCATCCCAGTTAAAAGGTATGTATCCTCTCCTTGCAGAATGATATTGGCAGGATTGAGCAACAAAGAACCTAGGGTGGCAACGATTTAATTAAAGGTTGCATTAACTGAAATTGAACATTGAAGGATATCTCAAAATTAATGCTGTTTGTCTTTTTTTTTTTTTTGTCTTTTTTTTTTTTACATTTATACAAAATAAAAATAGGCCTAAATAAAATCAGGCTATTTAAACCCATATTACGACTATCTTTAGTCGAACTGTTTTAACTGCCTTTTTAAAAAATCCCTTTTCAAGTTTAAAGATGTCGATTATGGCTATAGTAAAATGTCATCAAATTTAATTGAATAATTCTTACACATTATTCATATTATGAAATAATTAGTAAAAACTTGAGCATTATAAAGAATTTTTAGATTAAGCAAAAAGGGGAATGGACCATTTAGTTTAGTTCAAGCCTAGTCCCGCTCTGCGGCTGCCCGGTCTTGATCTGCGTAGCACTTCTAGCGCTAAATTCTCTACAAGGGTAGCAGAAGGCCACATCTACTTTAACCGAATACTCGAGCCAATCTCTTTTCTGAAACCACGCGTGTAAAAATGATCTGTTTCTGGTGTCAAATAAGCATGTGGGATGGACGAATACAGATTATTATGAATTGAATAAAGAGTAGAGGTTGACTGAAAAAAAGAATACTTAACGTCATGACGTATACAGTCATATTTCAACCAATTACATACAAGCTGCTAGTGACGTAATTTAGTTAATCGCCTGTCGCGAGTTTTTCATGCAAAGTTGCAAAGCTGATTTTTATTCTAGTAAAACTAAATTAATTTACAAAAATATATATATTTTAAATATATATAATTATATGTCAGGAATAAGAGGGCACTGTGGAACCGTCACCGTGCCTGTTGCTGATTCTGTGTCCGAAACCACTCCCTATCCACTATATAGTGCACTATATGGGGTGTCAGCCATTTTGTAGTGCTGTCCGAATTCTGAGTGAACTACTTCATTCCATACATTTGTCCACTACCTTTTACCCACAATTCATTCTGATTTCGAGTGTACAACCGATGTACATTGCTGAACCACTATTTCCCACAATCCAATGTGGAGTAGAAACATAAAAGCATTACAAAAATAAATAAATAATTATATACCATGGATGAAACCACAAAGCTGACGCGGGAGGTATGTATAACTGCAATATAAAGTAATTTTGAGTATTATTGCTATTAGTATTATTTTCTAAAATTAGGTACATGTAATATAAAAGTACATATGGCAATATTTTTTGCAACAGCTTTTGCAACAAGTCTCACGCGCAGTGTAGGCTATACGTGACTGTCCGAATCCGTTCACTTATTTATTTGTTCACTCCTTCCTGATATAGTGAACTCAACTGCCATACACTGTATAGGGATTAGTGAATGAGTGAATGAGTGAGCGATTTCAGACACAGCATCATCTCAACGGCTGAAACCGTGCTCCAAATCAGGGTGGTGTGCTGACTCGAGGTGAGGGGGCACAGTAACCCAGGTGGCCGGGCCAGGGCCCCTGGGACCCCCTCGTGGCGCCAACCCTGATCGCTCCACTTAAAGGTATGTGCTTTTGTTTACTCTACCAGCTGTTTCACATCATCCAGTATTATTTCACAAGTCATAGGCTCGATCTCTAAATCTTCTGATCTTTCTTCTGATTTTTTTTTCTGTAACTAAAGAGATCTCAAGTTTACATTCTTTAGGTTTGTTTCTTCCAGATTCAGTTCAGCTGTTTGTTTTGAAATACTGAAAGATTCTGACCTAGTTTAGACCTTGTTTCATCTGGTCACTTTTAACAGCCTTTGTTTATGTGCCCAGTTCAGAATTGGTCATCATCAGAGGACAATTTGCATCTTAGTACTCCATTACAGTGTAATTGAAAAAATTATAATAATAACTGAAATAAAATAGTTTTAGCTACAATGTTCAGTTTAATATCTCCAATGTGATTTGAACAGTCAGTGTGGGCCCTTTTTTCACATATTTCACATTGAATCCATTCCCTCCCATTGTACCACACTTAACCAAAACCATTTGCTGCAGCATCTGAATGCCTGCACTGGATGAGAACATTTGCTAAACAAACACATTTTAAACAAATTGGGTCTTTTTACTGGCCCCTTGTGTGTGTGTGTGTGTGTGTGTGTGTGTGTGTGTTTGCCCGTGCTTTCCCCTCTAAGAATATGTGATAAAACTGGCATAAAACTGAGAAAACTTTTGATATTGCAAGTGACAGTGGACAGTGGTTTTCTAAATATTCACACAAACATGTAACTCAAGAGACAACAACACCATTGTAATAACACATAATAAAGCAGTAAACCAGTCATTTTAAATGATGTGTTTTAGCCCTGCCACCAAAGCCACAAAGCACAATCAGATTGATTGCAATCAACTCAAACTTAGGTTTATTACCTAAAAGAACAACTCTTTCTATAACTACCCTAACTTTCTCGGAAGATCTCCTATCCATAAGATAATTTGTATAATGTAATTTTGCCTTACTAAATACAGTTAATAACTTAGAGCATTAGGCTTTACACTGTGTTCTTCATGAGCTGATCCTTATTTCTGCTAATATAGAACTGTAAGTTACTGTTAAATTCATACATACAGGATTTTTTAAAATTCTTTATCAAAATCAGTACCAAAACAACACATATTTAAAAGGAAAGGCAAACTGCTCTATATCTCACCTCAGGAGTTGCTGGATTTCATGATGCAAGAGAGAGCAATGTAATTATGTGTTTGAAATTAGAAAATAAAATCTGTTCTCTTTTGACAGGGCCATGTCGGATGTGTTAATGAGTGTGCTATTGGAATTATTTAGTGATGGAGAGAATACTGCACTGTCAGGGTGAGTTTTGTTGGTTGGCTTAAAATCATTTAATTTTTTTCAAGTTAATCACAAAAAATAATAAAAAAACAAACAAACAAACAACACTAAAATCTAAAGGAACCATAACAAGCCAATGCTGATTCAATTTCAAATAAGCCTTTTACATAGAGAGAAGCTTTAATGTGAGTGAGAGGTCTCTACAAAAAAGTCTCTAGATTCTACATCATGATAAATCAAATTATTTTTTAATAACAATTCATTACATGTATATATTGCTTTTCTCTATCTCTATCTACTGTAGCCTATCTGATCATATTTCAATAGAAATGATTCATTCCTATTGACCTCTTATTTGCAGAGCACAACCAGCTGTTAAAACTGTCCAAGTCTGGAGCGAAGAGGTGATTTCACCGCTGGAGGACTGCTTTGAGAATACAGACTGGGAACAGTTAGCACAGAGCACAGACCTGGAGGAATATAATTCATCTGTTTTGGCATACATAGCCTTCTGCACCAATACTGTGCTTTAGCCACTAAGACCATCAAGGTGTTCCAGAACCATAAGCCATGGTCCGACAGGCATGTGTGCCGGGTCATAAGTTGAAGTCATGTGCTAACCAATTAGCAGAAGTGTTTACCAACATTTTCAACCTGTCTCTACAGCAGGCTGTAGTTCTCATGTATCTCAAAGTCACTACTAATGTCCTTGTACCCAAAAAGCAAGCAGTCAGGTGTCTCAACGACAGTCGCCACATTGCCCTTACACCAATTATTATGAAGTGCTTTCAGAGGCTCGTTTTATTTCACATCAAAATCAATATCTCCACTGATCTGGGGTGAGTGTCATTTTACCAGGTACAACATGTTCCTGGATCAACATTCCAATCTACCAATCAGAAATGGGATATAACTTTTTGGGAAATATCTGTTTTAGGTTTACAATCAAGGTTAGGTGCTTCTACACCCTTGCTTATCAGCTATCATTTCCCACTGATTTTAGAAATAAATTATGGGTAGGGTTAGGTTTAGGGGTAGGGATTGGGTTAGGTCTATATTTTTGGACAATAATGTTGATCCAGGATCATCAGAAGATGTTGATCCAGGAACATGTTTCAATAGCCCCTTTCACACTGCCATTCTGGCAAATACACAGGTAAAGTGTTCCTGAAATTGTTCCCAGCTCGCTAGATTTTGCCAGTGATGACCCGGTATATGTGCGTGCTTTCACACACAACCCTTGAAGATCCCGTAACGACACGTGACATCAGCGTGTGACGTGTAATGTACAAGTCGAAAACGCTAGGCACGTTATAACTTTCACTGAAGCAAGCGAACGATCTCTGCGTCAGCACGGAAAGTGAGGAACTAACTGATCTCTGCTTCATTATAGTTTGCACATATGTTTTCGTCGCGAATGTTGAACTTCCTTCAAAACAGCCGGTAAAAGCGTCGCCTGTTATCATCACTTCGACACGGAATTAGATCTGGCTTTCGTTCACACAGCGCTCGTACCAGGTCGAACCCCGCACTAGGTCTCCGACCCGGGTTCAATGCGGTAATCAATCCCGAGACGTGGTTACTTTCACACAGAAGGCGACCTGGCAATGTTCTCGGAAATATTGTGGGTCCGACGTGCAGTGTGAAAGGGGCTAATGGCAAAATCAGAGCAACTACTGATCTGGATGGTCATCAGTTTGCCTATTTCACCTCACCAATAAGGATTTAGTTCAACTTCTATGTTTTGGGATTATTTGTAATGAAATAAATAAATTTTACTTCATGTCCTTCTTTTCTTACTATTAATTTTATAGTGATATAAATAAAAGAATAATAATTATAAATATTAGTGAATCCTTATTGGTGAGGTGAAAGGTTAGCCCCGCCCTTGTTGGAAAGTTTCCAAAAAAAAGATAGTGTCAAGCAGAGATGAGAGAGAGTGAGAGAGATTGCGAACGATTCGAGACACGACAGTGATAGTAGATTAAATGATTTGAGAATCGCTGTTTAATAATCCAGCTATAGATCATTCAAAAGTGAGAAGTAGATTTATGTTCAAGCTTTGAGAAGTTCATTGTGAACATGATTCGACGAGAAGTTAACACTAACGTGATAGGATCAATCTTGCGATCTTTTTCCTTGAAACTATTTTTTTTTCTTTTGTTCTCTGCTTTATTTCTTCTTGGTGAGTACAAATTTCTTTATAAGAAATGTATTTTGGAAATGTGGATACTGTTTTTGTAATCTCAATGTGTAAAATACATTTGAAAAATGATGTGATGTAAAGAAAAAATATTTTGAAAATGCTTTAAGTGTTTCTGATATAATATGTGAGTGCATATAGTTATGTTTAAATGTTTGAAAGACATACTTTTTGTTGAGATGTTATTTTTCTCTACTGTAAAATTGGTGCCATGCGGTGCTAGCTTTGCTAATACTGCATATAGACTCTAGTGTGTTGATTAAGCACAGTGGGACTAGCATGTATTTGTTTCTTGTATCCAAATAATTGAAACAGACATTTTAGTAATTTGAAACTGTTTATTTGAATGAGTTTAACTGATGATTGTTTTGGCTTTGTTTTTGCAAGGCCGGGTTTTTTTGTGGTTCTTGTTTTATTTCTCTCTTTTGTGAGCTTCTGAATTGCTGCTGTGATCTTGAATTCTGTCCTGGCTGTGGATCCTTATCCCTGGTTTGGACTGGCGAGCCATCCCATATTCTTGTACCTGGAAACAGAGCAAAAGAGTTGTGAGAGCTGCAAGAAAGAGTTTTCTGATTGGTAGGACAGACTGCACACATTACGGGTTTTCTTTCTTTTTCCAAGTTTTTCCTGGATTTCCCTGAGGACAAAGTTTTTTTTCTTCATGGACTGTACTCATTAATTCATTTTTGATGAACATTCCTATTTCTGGAATTTGAAATTGAGATATTGAACTTGAAATTGAGACACTGAGGTCAAATTTCAGAAACTGACGTTTGGAATTGTTGACTGTTTCTGTGTTTTTTTTCATTTATTTAAAATACTGTGTGTTACTGTTATCCATTTGTTTTATTTTTTATTTTTTTTTTATTTCATTCTGCCAATTTCGAAAAATACAACATATGCAAGACAACAAACAAAGAGAAAACAAATACACTTACCTTTTAATTAGCTACATTCCAGTATTCCGAGTGGTTCATTTATTTTATTAATTTTTACTATCATCTTTGCTGATAATTGCTCCTGTGAGTCGATCCGAGAATCTTCTGTTTCTGGTCCATGGTTTATATTTTGTAGGATCTAGTATCGAGCCGTGTGCTACACCTACTTTAGGAACAGATCAACGGAGGATGCAATCTCAATAACACTTCATACAATCCTGTGACATCTAGAGCATCCCGACACATATATTAGGATGTTATTTGTTATTTTAGTATTGCGTTTAATACAGTAGTGCCTCATTAACTGGTGAACGAGCTCAGCAACCTGGGATTAACCATCACACTCTGTTCATAGATTTTTTACTTTCTTACAACCAGACCACAGACTGTCAGGGTTGGTGATCTTATTTCATCTTGTCTCACCCTGAGCAGAGGAGCACCACAGGATTGTGTCCTCAGTCCAGCCCTTTTCACTTTATTCACACATGACTGTACATCTGTCCATTCCTCTAACTCTATAGTGAAGTTTACCAACGACACCACTATACTAGTGCTGATATCTGGAAACCAAGAGACACATGATAAAGAAGACAACATTAAATTCCTGGGTCTGTAAATCAAAAACTATCTAACATGGACTGTGAACTCTCACAACCTAGTGAAGAAGGCTCAGCTGAGGCTTTCCTTCTGAGAAAGCTAAAGAAAGCTAAAGTACCTTCTCAGCTTTTAGTGATTTTCTATAGGAGCACAACAGAAAATACCATGTGCTATTGTGTTACAGTGCGGTATACCAACTGAACTACACAGAATCAAAGAGATCTGGCAAAGATAGTTAAGACTGCATAGAGAATTGTGGAACTATATTGTGAGAGGATATCTCTTGATCCATCTTCAGTGTGCAGCATCCACCCGGATGATGTCATAGTGCACCAGAACGCCCACCACACACCAGCTTACTGAAAGAGAGGAGACACTGATGAAGCCAGTCAGTAGATATGGGTATTGTTAGGAGGCCTTGATGGTCAGAGGTCAATGGGCAAATTCATCCAGGATGCAGAGGTCACACCTCTACTCTTTCCAAATAACATACTGGGATTTTTAAAGACCACAGGGAGTCAGGCCCTTGGTTTAATGTCTGAAGTTCAGCCTTTTATATTGCTCTTATGAAACGTTCCAGTTTACTCTAGTGACTAGTTTTGCAGAATGAGAAGACAGGATAATGGAAAGCATTACTCAGATTGTGCAGATGAGCCCCTAGACACTAGCTGAGACATGTTTTATGTTTATGATGACATCATGGATGATAAAGCCTTGGAGAAAGTGATGCACAGGTGTAAACCTGGAGCAGACTTGATGCCATAAATTAGTAAAGTATGAAACACCTTCCTAATGTGCCAATGTTCTAGTTTTTACTGGTCAATAGTCAGCAGATGAACAGCAGAGAGCTGTTGTCTTCCTCCAGTTCTGGGCCATTGCAGTCATATTAAACAATCTAAAACACATGTTTCATTGTTCTAAAAAATGTTCTCTTGCCCAACACTAAATCTTTGTATTTGAGAAGAATCAGTTGGCCAGACATGGCATTATGATGCATGTCTTTGACTAAACCAGAAGGGATTTGAGCTCTGATTGGAATAAAGCATGTTCAAAAAGACTGCATCAACTCTTTTTCCTGATCCAGTCCTTCACAACATCCAGCTGGCTTTACAAATAAATTGCCTGCCATTAAAATAATTGTTATGCTTTTACATTTGTTATGCTCTGTATTTGAGCTCTCTGATCATGTCTGCTACCACACTGACATCTATGTTATTATATTTTATCATTAAATAAGCATTTAATATAATGTACAGGACAGGAATCAAGAAAATGCAGAGTGACAGCAAAGTATTAAAAGAAGGGGGAAATGGCTTCGGCAAATGAGGCAGACTAGACTATATCCTGCTATAAGATGGACTTTGTGAACCAACAACAGTGCTGACATCTTGTTAAGACACCTAGGATTTTAATTTAATTTTAATTCCATTTTAATTTAATTCTGACAAGAGTGTGAATTCTGAATTCTGAGGTTTAGTATGGTCTAAAGCAGCTCTAAAGAAGACAATAGTGTCATTTATGTAGCTCAATTCAGAGAGAAAGAAAGAAAAAAAGGAAGGAAGAAAGAAAAAAAACAGTTGGAAATGTAAAGAAAGGAGTTTAGAAAAGAGAACTTACACAATTATGTGCACATTTTGTAGCGACACACACACACACACACACACACACACATAGACAGAGAGAGAGAGAGAGAGAGAGAGAGAGAGAGCCAGCAGAAAGTTCTCTGTGGGAAATAATTCAGAATCACTGTCAGACTAGAATGTTGGACATGAAAGAGGTGGTTGTGTAATGATGATACAGACAGATTATAGCCTAAACTCTGTCTGTGGATTTTTGGGTCTGAATCCAAGAGCAATCCTTTCATTTGATGATTCAAAATTTGTTATTTGTATAATTTGCTGTATAATACTGTAATAATGTGGTGAGATTATTGTGTGAAGAAGGTGTTTAGTAGTGTAATGATTGGTCAAGAAGGTGAGGAAGCAAGTGCGAGTTTAGAACATTTAATGAATAACAAAACAAACAATGAACACAAAGACAAGTGGTACAGGGAATCTTGAAGGTAAGGGAGATGTCCAGGAAGAGGCAGAGCTCACGGGTGATCCAAGGTTCGATGATGCATTGGCAGCAGGAGAGTGTGACACAGGAACTGCGGGGGAAGAGCTGTGAAGGTGAGTGGTAAGATCCAGGGATGAGGAGGAGTGGACGGGGTTCCGGAGACAGGACAATCCAATGACGAGAAGCACATAAACAGGAACGATAGAAACAATAGAAACACGGAGATCGACAAACAACACTTTGACAAACACTTTGACAAACACAAGACGAAAGACAGGGCAATATGTAGAGAAAGGGTAATGAGTAGCAGCTGGTGATCGTGAACAATTAGCGGAGAAACCCACACGAAACAATGAGTGCTGACACTGAACACACACAACTCCACCCACATAGTGCAAAACCCGAGACCACGGTTTACCAACGGTGACAGTACCCTCCCCTCTAGGAATGCCTCCTGAAGTTCGCAGATGGGCCTACCTGTTGATTGTACTCATCAATCAGGGAGTGATCCAGTATGTGCCTACCAGGTACCCAACTCCTCTCCTCTGGACTGTAAACCTCCCAGTCGACCAAGTAAGGGAATCCTCGTCCGCGACTTCAGATTCCAGACTAGGAAAAACAGGTGGCTGGTAACCTATGCTACACTGAAATGGAGAGAGGCCCGTGGCTGACACTGGAAACAAGTTTTGAGCGTACTCAACCATAGAGAGTTGTTGGTTCCAGGAAGAAGGATTCTTGGAGACTAAACATCACAACGTTCTCTCTAAATCTTGGTTGGTTCACTCAGACTGACCGCTGCTCTGAGGGTGATAACCCAAAGACAGACTAACCGTCGCTCCTAACAATTTACAAAACTCCTTTCAAAATGTGGATACAAATTGGGATCCCCTGTCAGAAACCACGTCTACCGGGAAGCCATGTAACCGGAAGACGTGATCAATAACAATGACCGGTGTCTCCTTGACTGAAGGTAATTTGGGCAAGGGAATGAAATGTGCCGCCTTCGAGAATTGGTCCACTATGGTCAAAACGACCGTCATGCCATTGAATAACGTCGGAGCATAACTCCTCCGGCACAAACAACCGATTTGGTGGGCACCCGGGTGGAGGCGTTACCCCTTCTAAGGCCGTCTTGACCTTCGATTCGACCTCCCATATGAGTGATGAGACGACTATACTCTCAGGTAAAATGCACTCTGGAGTCACCGGGTGTTCAGAAGGATCAAAAAAACGTGACAAAGAATCGGGTTTGACGTTAGAGAAACGATAGAGAAAAATCAAAACGACCAAAAAAAAAAGCGCCCACCGAGCCTGCCTGGAATTGAGTCTTTTGACAGTTCTAATATATTCTAGGTTCTTATGATCGGTCCAAACGATGAAAGGTACCCCTGACCCCTCCAACCAGTGACGCCACTCCTGTAATGCTAATTTGGCGGCCAACAATTCTCTGTTAACGATGTCATATTTACATTCTGCAGGAGATAAACGATGAAAAAAAATTACCATGGATGCATCTTGTCATCTGAGGCAACAAGAACTACAACTACTCCCACCTCTGATGCGTCGACCTCCACCACGAACTGATGTGTGCGATCAGGGGCTATTAAGATGGGAGCCGAAAGGAAGCGGCTCTTGAGGTTGGAAAATACAGTTTCGGCTGTATTAGACCACCTGAACGTAGTACTGGGAGAGGTCAAGGCGGTCAGAGGTGAGACGAGTTGGCTGAAATTACGAATAAAACTTCGATAAAAAATTGGCGAACCCCAGAAACCGCTGTAGACCCTTATGGGAATCTGCACAAAATCAGTATGTCATCCAGGTAAACATATATAAACTGATATACCATGTCTCTCAACATATCATTCACGAGTGCTTGGAAAACCCCTGGCAAGTTGGAGAGCCCGAACGGCATCACCAAGTATTCAAAGTGCCCTCTCGGGGTGTTGAAGGCAGTTTTTCACTCATTCCCCTTCCTGATTCGAACCAAATGATAAGCGTTACGTAAATCCAAATTTGTGAAGACGGATGTTCCCTGTAACCTCTTGAACACTGAAGACATCAACGGCAAAGGATAAGTATTCTTTACCGTAATGTTGTTCAGCTCTCGGTAATCAATACAAGGTCGCAGGGAACCATCCTTCTTACCAACAAAAGAGGAAGGGCAGATGAACCTCAATGCCAAAGAATCAGAAATATATTTCTCCATGGCATCCCTCTCTGGAATGGAAAGAGAGAAAAGTTTGCCCTTAGGCGGAGACTTACGTGGAACTAAATCTATGGCACAGTCATAGGGACGATGCGGAGGGAGAGAAGCAGCACGGGACTTACTGAACACTTCCTTCAGGTCCAGGTACTCCGCAGGCACGTTTGACAAAACCATGGTCTCCTCCTGTAAGACAGAAACAGACACAGCAGGACAATCAGAAACCAGACAAGACACATGACAACTTTCCCTCCACAAGGTGACAGTGTTGGAACCCCAATCCACTCGTGGGGTGTGCTTGACCAGCCAGGGATGCCCTAATACAATGGGTGCCACAGGAGAGTTCACGAGTTCACTTATCATTTGGTTCGCATAAGAGAGGGGGATGAATGAAAGACCACTTTTAATACCCCCAGGGTGCCCATTCTGAATATCTTGTTCTTCCTTTTGGCCTTTGTAATGCTCCCGTGGTATTCCAAGCACTCGTCAATGATGTGTTGAGAGATATGGTAGATCAGTTCATTTATGTCTACCTGGATGACATACTGATATTTTTTTTCATACTCCAGGAACATGTTCAACACGTCAGGCGAGTGCTTCACAGGCTCTTAGAGAATGGGCTTTTTGTCAAGGCGGAGAAATGCGTTTTCCTTGCACAGTCTGTTCTTTTTTCCTTCCCAGCAGTTCTTGGTGGAGGTTTACGCGTCAGAGGTGGGGGTTGGCACGGTTCTATCCCAGCGTTCCCTCACGGATGGTAAGCATATGAGCATATTTTTCTCACCATTTGTCCCCCGCTGAGTGTAATTATGACATTGGTAACAGAGAGCTGTTGACAGTCAAGCTCACTTTGGAAGAGTGGCATCATTGGTTGGAAGGTTCGGTGGTTCCTTCTATTGTTTGGTCCGATCACAATAATCTTGAATACATCAAGTCTGCTAAAAGATTAAATTCTAGTCAGGCTCGGTGGGCTCTATTTTTCAATCGTTTTGATTTTTCTATTTCTTATCATCCAGGTTCTAAGAACACCAAACTGGATGTGTTGTTTCGGATTGCCCATCTTTTTCTGAACCCATTGTACCACAGAAAGTCTTTATTTCTGCAGTCACGTGGGACATCGAGTCGAAGGTTCGCACAGCCTCTCAAGGAGTAATGTCCCCATCCAGATGCCCACCGGGTCGGTTGTTTGTGCCAGAGGCTTAAAGGTCCGAAGTTATCTGATTGGGTCAGTATTTCAAGGTAGCTTGCCATCCTGGGGTTAATCGTACCATGTTTCTCGTTAAACATCGGTTTTGGTGGCCAGCAATGGCTCGTGACATTCATCTTTTTGTTTTGGCTTGCTCTGCCTGTGCTGTTTCGAAGTCTTCCAATCGACCCCCTGCTGGACTCTCGCCGTTGTTAATTCCTTTGAGACCCTGGTCCCACATTTCGCTAGATTTCATTTTGGGCCTTTTGTAAATTACTGGAGGCGACTGTTAATCTTTCTTCTGGATTTCATCCTCAGAGTAATGGTCAGACGGAGAGGGCCAACCAAGGTCTAGAAAGAGTGTTGCGATGTTAGGTTTCTCAGAACCCCTCCTCTTGGAGCCAGCAGCCCTCATGGGTTGAGTACGCACATAAGTCTTACTTGATCTTAGTGCTGAGTTCGACACCATAGATCATGACATACTCATAGATAGATTACAAAGCTATACAGGTATTCAAGGGCAGACTCTAAGATGGTTTAGATCCTACTTGTCCAATTGCTACCATTTTGTTTACTTAAATGGGGTGTCATCTCATTTATCATCAGTAAAATATGGAGTGCCACAAGGATCCGTCCTAGGTCCCCTTCTATTTTCAATATACATGTTGCCCCTTGGTAATATTATTAGAAAATACAGAATTAGCTTCCACTGTTATGCTGATGATACTCAGCTATATATCTCAACGAGACCAGAAGAAACGTCTAATTTATCTAAGCTAACAGAGTGTGTTAAAAATGTAAAAGATTGGATGACAAATAATTTTCTCCAATTAAACTCAGATAAGACGGAGATATTAATTATTGGACCAAAAAACACTACACAGAATCTTGTAGATTACAATTTGCAACTAGATGGATGTACTGTTACTTTCTCTACAGTCAGAAATCTGGGTGTCATATTAGACAGCAATTTGTCTTTTGAAAATCATATTTCCAATGTTACAAAAACTGCATTCTTCCATCTTAGAAACATTGCCAAGCTACGAAACATGTTATCTGTTTCTGATGCAGAAAAGCTAGTTCATGCATTCATGACCTCTAGACTGGACTATTGTAATGCACTTCTAGGTGGTTATCCTGCTTCGTCAATAAACAAGCTACAGGTCGTCCAAAATACAGCAGCTAGAGTCCTTACCAGTTCAAGAAAATATGATCATATTACCCCAATTTTACAGTCTCTGCACTGGCTACCTATTAAGTTCCGTATCAGTTACAAATGATCATTACTTACCTATAAGGCCCTAAATGGTTTAGCTCCTGCGTACCTAACTAGCCTTCTACCACGCTACAACCCATCACGCACCCTAAGGTCACAAAATGCTGGACTTTTGGTAATTCCTAGGATAGCAAAGTCCACTAAAGGAGGTAGAGCTTTTTCACATTTGGCTCCCAAACTCTGGAATAGCCTTCCTGATAATGTTCAGGGTTCAGACACACTCTCTCTGTTTAAATCTAGATTAAAAACGCATCTCTTTCGCCAAGCATAATGTATTTCTTAAATTGTGAGTGTAGTTGCATCTGATCAAATGTGCATTTTTATTCATTAGCTTGGGTTAAACTAATTTTAGTTTGTTGGATCAACAGCTATGCTAGTGATGTCTCTATTTTGTTTCTATGTTTTGCCAACTAGGATTTACACAAGCTCCAGAACACCTGAGAAGAGATGATGCTGACCCTCAGAGGACCTCAGATGATGCTAACCCTGAATCAACAAACAGAACTAACAATTATTGCTACATGTGTGACTGCATCACATAACAATTATTAATTAATAATATTAATAATTTTCATCGTCAAGCTGACTACGTCTTGTATTAATTTTTTCTAAGAATCCCGTCAAACGTGCACAAACTGACAGTCACCACCATAAGCTACTACTAAATATTGTAGAAACATTATTTTCTGTAAAGTTGCTTTGTAACGATTCGTATTGTAAAAAGCGCTATACAAATATACTTGAATTGAATTGAATTGAATGTTACCAGTTTCAGCTACGGGCCTATTGCCTTTTCAGTGTAGTTTAGGGTACCAGCCACCCCTTTTTCCAGAATTGGAATCCGAAGTCGCAGTTCCCTCTACCCACACATTTATCCAGCGGCGTGCACCAAGGTTTAGGCCGATCTACGTCGTAGGTCAAAAAGTGTGGCTTTCATCAAAGAACATTGCTCTCCGATCCGTCAGTAATAAGCTTGCGCCCAAATTTATTGTCCCATTTACTAGTCATTTATTAGTCCGGTGGCAGTCCGCCTCAAACTCCCTCTGGCGTACAGAACTCCCCCCCCCCCGCCGCTTCTCGTAGACGGAGAACCATCTTATTTGGGTGAACATATTCTGGAATAGAGGCGGTGGGGATGAGGATATCAATATTTGGTGGACGGACTGGGAAGGTTGGAGGAGTTGGGTTCCTGCTATAGACATATTGGAACACTCCCTTATCGATGATTTCAATCGGCAGGTAGGTTCTCCTGAGAACGGCAGGAGGTGTTCCTAGGGTAGGGGTACTGTGACGGTTTATAGGTCTGTGCATTCATCTTGCGTCTCTGTCTGATTGTGTGTGTCTGTTAACTAGCAGCAGCTGCGGTATTGAGCACCAGTTGCAACTCATTTGCGCTGCCTTTAAGTTTGGCTGGCATCCTTTTCGTGTTGTTTTTTTTCGTTGATTTCTCATCTTTCTCTCTTGTCTAGTCGTGTTCCTGTCCCTCCAATTGGGATTCTCTGGACCTTATTCCTCGCCTGCCTGGGATTCCTGAGTTGGGTTTGAGTTACTGCTGCTTGAGTATTCTGGACGGGATTCATCTGGGGTTACGCCATCGTCTTCCTACATTCTCATTGCTGGCTATCTGAGTTACAAATAAACCATTTTTACCTCACACTTGGATCTCGTGACTCAATCATTGTGACAATAGTGCCCCTTATTTTGAAATTTTATCAGTGTGAGGATGCTTAAAAGTTTGATAAGTGAATTTAATTGTTGACAGTTACCACATCTATAATTGCCAAAAAGTGATTTTAATGACAAAGGATGCTATGCCATGTAAAAATGTATTATCATTAAGTTTACAGTACAGACTGTTTCTTTTCTTTTTAGACCTGACAGTATTGCTAATAAACATTAAACACATCTAAAAATGAATTCTCTCTTGATGGTATTAAATTGTGAATGTGCACTACAGACATCATTGACCAGTTTATGTATTTCCAACAGTGAGATATAGTACTGTCCCATATAAAACAACAACAACAAAGTAATCAATGTAACATTCACATAACAAATAAATAAATACATAAATAAATAAAAAGATTACAACTTGACAGGAGTTATACACACATTTTTGTTCAAACAATAAAATAAAGAGGCAAAACTTGGGGCCATTTTCAAACGCATACTTACACCATAAATCTGTAAATAAAAATCAGACATAGATAAAAAAAAACAATTATAGAAAACACTAATTTGGTCCAATCAAATCTAATAAGCATGAAGTACTATTAACTTTATTAGAACAATGCCTGCACACCACCAATTCTGTCCACTGATGGATTGGCTATTAATCTGGCTGGATTTACACAGATTATGGGACGAAAGGCAGTTGTTGTTTTTTGTTGTTGTTGTTTTTACATGCTTTTGAGGAGAAACTAGTCAGTCACCATCCACAGAAGTCTGCCAAGTTCTTTGCACAGGATCTTTGAAAGATTTTAAAAGAAACAAGTTTTGTTTTGAAGCACTTAGTAAAGTTTTTTATTTGCAGGTGATATTGCTATTATTATTGTTTTCTTTTTGTGACTTTGTCCATGGCTTTATGTTTCTCTCTCTGTGCACTTGTGCAGGGGTGTCGTAAGGGGGGGTGGGAGGTTAGGATGATTCTGAGGGCTAGATGCAGGAGGGAGGCCCCGGAACATGATTTCTACTGACGGGGGCCTGAGTCAACATGCTGTTCAGGGGGCCCAGAAACTGTGGTGGCGCCCCTATGTGTGTGTGTGTGTGTCTGATGTGATCAATCACCTGTTGTATAAAGGCATTTGGGTTAAAAACTTTTAAATAAAGAGCCTGCGTTTTTGATATGTCACCTATGTGATAGTCTGTAAAAATATATTTTTGTATTTTGAGCCAAGGTGTGCTGACCATTTATGTTTACATTATCAGTTTTGGAGTTTGCAATCAGATTGTTCTAAGCATCTTGATCCCTGATGGATATAGGACAATAAAACAGAAATATGTGCATTGTTAAGAATTATTAAGAAATATTACTAATTTGATCTGGTTTCTTGTAAAAACTAAACATTTATTGGCTATAAAAGCATGCAATATTTTAAGATTAGGCTATATTCGAGATGTATTTCAACATTGTGGGAAGAAGGAGGAGGAGAAGAAAAAGAAACGAAAAAATCTGATGTCCTGGCAGAAATTTAGCAGTAGCCCTATACCTTTTCTTCAGCACAAACACATCGGACCGCAAGTTTTATTATTGAGAATAAATGACACCAGATGCATCTTCACGACATCCACACATCATTGCTATGATATAACACAGTTTATTTTGAGATTATCAGTTACAAATCAACACTGACATTGTTGATGACTGAAAATTACAATCGGAAGAAAAAGGAATACTCTCCTTATGATGATGATGTTTTCCTTTAACTCCGTGTGAACCTCTCGCGCTACAGAGCACATGAGAGTAGGCTCGTAACCGGACCGCGCGAGATCGAGGAGGAGGACTCGGTCTCATTTAACCATCAGCCGACACGCGCTCCTAAATCAGACTTCAGCGACTTAATGTAATACAGTGTACATCGACAAAGTGAAAGAAACGACTCTTCCTCACCAGCATTCTTTGGATTATTCAATCATCATGTGGAAGTGTTTCGCGTGCATTTTTATCTAAATAATTCACCTGTGTATTAGGTGAGTGTGTTGACATTAATAATTGTCATTTTGAATTCTAGAAACATTGCAATTTCTCTATATTATAATTTTTATTTATTTATTATAATTTTTATTTTATTTATTTTTTTTTGAAGCGCAAATCAACATGAGAAGTCCCTAATGCTGGATTTTCATGAAGGAAACAATACGTGTCAAATGTGCAATGTTTGTTTTACTAAACCTTTGGGATGTGCTCATAATAGCCTATTTCTGTAAAGTTATTAATATACACGCTGTTCATAATATTTACTTATAATCAGTGTGATATATATGAATCATTAACTTTTTGTTATACGTTCTCTGAAAAATGTACTGCTTGGTCTCAGGAGAATATGAAACATGAATTTGTCATGTAGAACTTTGTTAACAGTGGTGAATTATGTAGATATGATTAAAATAGTTATATATTTTTTTCTTACAGAAAGCTAATGATTAATGGCAACTTAAGCCCTTTAAAAGAGAGTGAGAGAAAGAGAGAAGAAACAGTCCTCCTTTTTCAGAATGTGTGGGCCGACAGCAGAGTCATGTCTGTTGTGGAGATTCATGGGGCTACTGTGTGTTTTGGCCAATATTACACACAGAAGCAGCAGCTGCCCCTCATCATGTGCATGCTACGCTCCGTCAGAAGTTCACTGCACATTCAGATACCTGAGTGAAATACCCAGGGACATTCAGCCAGCTGTTGAAAGAATTAACCTGGGGTAAAAGCTAACAGACAATCCATTGTGGAGCTTTCTCTAAAAATGCCATTGAGAACAGTTTGTTTAAGGCAAAGTCGCAACATTTGCAATTTTGTGTTTCAGGTACAACAGTTTATCAACTCTTAAAGTGAATGACCTCTCTGGACTAAAAAACCTGGAGCTGTTAATGCTGCACAGTAATATTATCAAGACTGTTGAAGACGGCTCGTTCCATGATCTCACATCTCTGCAGGTAAAATACTAAACTCATCTCTTTGGACAGTCTTTATTCAGACAATCTGTTATTTTCTAAATGGACATTCTTGGCTAGAATAAGCTTGAATGGGGACCAACCTTCATGTTGCATGTAAAAGTATGGTTACATAAGGCTAAAATAATCAGATGTCATGTTGTGTATATCTGAGTTTGTTACCATGTTTATTTTTCTGTATTGTGTAGATGACGTATTGCTGCTGTCCTGTTCCATCTCTGATCACATCTGGCCCACGGTTACATCAATATCACAAGCAGTCAAGCTTCACAAGTGTTTATTTGCCTTTAACATGCATATAAAATGCATCTCCTGTGAATCCAAGGGAAGAGTCTCTGATGACTTGGTATAGGCTAACATTATTACTGCTTGATGATTTATTTTGGATGCAAAAGAATGGAACAGGACACAGAAGTCTCCAGAACTCCAGAAATGTTGAAATATTTGAAATACAAAAGCAGGACACATTAGAGAGTTTGTGTGTTATTATGTATGTTATACTTCAAAAGGACGATGGTGCCAAGATGTTGTATATATTAGAGCTGGTAAGCGATACATTTTTTTAATTGAACTAAATATATGATGTGGTGATTAATCAATCTAATTAATCCCACATCAAATTTTGAAAAATGACTCTGAGAAGATAATTTAAAAGTCATTTTTGTGCAAAACAGAGATTGCTAAAAGTAGGTTCAGCAAGAAATATTTTGTTAGATAAAATTTATTACATATTCTCTTTTGGACCGTGTGAGTAAATGATGACGGAATTGTCATTTTTGGTTAGGTGAACTAAAACTTTAATCATTTATTTTCTTAATTGTATTATTATTACTATTAAAATATTAAATTATTTCTTTAATGAAATTATACTCTAAATAATAAACTAAAACTGCCAGTATGTGGTGGTAAATGTTTTAATGATTAAGTCATCGAGTCATTTAGTCATTCGTTTGATTAGTTCAAATGGCTGATTCATTCAGGAGTGAAGTAAATGGTTCTTCATGAATGGTTGATTGAATCATTAGGCTTGTTCGACTTGTAGCGTATCATCATCATCAGACCGATCGGTGTGTGACATCAAAGTACCGCAAGAGCTTAGAGAGCAGATGACTCCTTATGCTTTTGAATGCCGCTGTGGGTTGCTCAGAGATGAACAGTTCTGAATTGTCTTTATATTTTGGTTGGCAAAATTGAGCAGAATAGACAACATTGTGTCTAAAATAACACAATATTAAAGCTGCGGTAGGTAACTTTTGACGCTCTAGCGGTTAATAAACAGAACTGCTTGCGTCTTGCGGAAGAACATCGTAGCCGGAACTACTTCTCTTTGTTTATGTCTATGAAGAATCACAAAGGTACTGGGTTACTCCGCCGCGGTATCCCCGAAGCAATCTAAAATAGTCCGAATATAAACACGTATTATAGGTGCACCCTAGTGATTCAGGACAAGCTAAAAACACGGTTTGGAAAATGGATTCATGGTGTACTCACTTATTATATACATTTTTCTACATTTTGAACACAAACAAAGTTACGGACCGCAGCTCTGATTGGTTGTTTCTTACCGGGAGCGCATTAACTTCTGCAAATGGCAATAGGACACTGGGAGGAGCCAGAGGAGCTTGATTTTTTCACAGATTATCTGTCTCATATTCTACTGTCAGGACATAATGACAGGTTTAACAAATATGTAAAAAATATATTTTTACAAAAGTTACGTACTGCAGCTTTAACTTAATGAACTGTTTTATAAAATGAGTATCACATTCGCACTTGTGTGGTCTTGCACTTAGCCTACTTCTCGTGTGATATTTCTTAACTATGTGATGTAAATATGTGACAAAATTTCAAACATGGGCATTTCCCCCCATATCTTGAATTTTAGGGATATTCTCTAGGCTCAATCACGCAGCAAGATTAAGACTAAGTGTTTTTGTAATAGAGTTTGAAATGAGTAATATTTAATTCATCAATAAATAATGTACAGATTTCACAGTCAGTCATATCAGAGGACTAGCAAACCATGGCATTTTGAGAAGATTACAGAAACAATTAATTTTAAATATAATGTATAGACAAACTGATTTTCATTATTGTGATGATATATATCATATCACAATTGACTCTGGACATTGTGAGTCAACCATTGATTTTGAAACTGGTAGATATCAGTTTTAACCATCGTCCATGGAGTCCATAAAACAGCCATCTTAGGCTGAGACTACATTGCCTTGGATTAAAGATGGCCTCATGCTGGAATTGCTCCCTGACTCTGACCTTAAAAAGAGGCACTTTATTTTCATGTCTTAATAGTATATTTTTATCTTCTTCTAGATTCTGAAAATGAGTTATAACAGAATTGAGAAGCTCAACAAGGACACATTCAAAGGCCTGGACAATCTTGTACGTCTTCATATGGACCATAATCACATTACCTTCATCCACCCAGAGAGTTTTTATGGATTAAGAATGCTGCAGTTGATCAACCTAGAGGGAAACCTGCTCCAACAGCTTCATCCAGACACTTTTATATCACTGCGGTTCAGCCAGTTTTTGAAATGGTCATCTCTCAAGACTATTTACTTGTCAGACAATGCTTTAACCACATTGCCTGCAACCATATTTTCTGGCTGCAACAAGATAGAGAATCTCTTCCTTAGTGGAAACCCCTGGTCATGTGATTGTCGGATGGGTTGGCTTGAACAATGGCTAGAAAAACACCCTGGTGAGATTCTGGTCTATATTTAACAAATGTTCTGTTAAAAATAGCAGAAAATAAGTTTAGTTTAAATAGTAAGACAAAAACATGTGCATAAAGAATGTTCTAGTAAGTAAAAATGCTTTTATTTACATCATATATACATCAACATATAAGTAAGGGATAATCAACGGTCTATTGGTTATTGATTGATAGAGAGAGAGAGAGAGAGAGAGAGAGAGATGACAGTTGTGTGTGCTTTGCATGCTGCATCTGCACATAACAAAGAATTACTTCAAAAACAGTGTCACCTCAATGATGATTAATATAGATGAGCAGTATAGTATCTAGGCTATTTTATCAATAAAAATCATGGGGAAGCATTGACAACAAGTTTATGTATGTGTGCAGCGCAATCTGCAATCTCAGACTCTCTTGTTCTCTCTTTCTCTGTGTGTGTGTGTGTGTGCAAGTGATGAGTGTGGGTTTGTGTTAATCAATTAAAGCAGTGCATTAATATAGAACGGTGATTAAACTGACTTGGAACTCCCTGTGCATTACACGGTTTTACTGCCAGCCAATCAGAATCCAGTATTCAGACAGACCATGGAATAATGAGAATTTTTTTTGCATTTACAGGTGTCCTAAAATGCAAAAGAGACAGGAAGTTTCTCAAAGAACAGTGTCCCATATGTGAATTCCCAGTTAACCTGAAAGGCAGCAGCATTGTGCATTTGCAAAGAGGTCGCTACACATGCAGCAGACCTTGGATTCATCCTCACTTGAAACAGAACAATTTTACCTTGGATGATGGTGGCTATACCTTAGTGTCTCCTAAAGATTTTGTTGAACCCATTGGCATGTTGGAAATGAACATCACAGATCAATTCCACAACAATGCCTGGATAGCATGTGTTGTGCAGCGACCTACAGGAATGGAAAACTTAACTGCAAACTTTGGACCAAATGGAAAATATTTAACTGGCCTTAGTGCGATAATTTCTACATCGTTGGTCTGCAACATTGATTACGATAATATACGCCAGATTTGGAATATTTTGGCTATGTATAGCGAGTCCCCGATGAGACTTGAGCGAGAAGAACTACTTTCTCTGCAACCAGGTACAGTTTACACATACAAGCAAGTAGCATCAACGGAAGATGATATTTTTACAGAAATTAAAGCAAAAATGAAAGCCAATCATGAATGGTTAATGCAAAGTACAGTCCTACTACAGCTGGACCGCATCACAACAACATTTCCAAACCTTACTATCAAGTATTTATCCAATGTTCAAATAGATTTTGACATCAGCAAGGAAAGAGGAGACCAGTACGGTTGGGCAATGATTAGAACAGACAATGAGACCAAGACTGAACACTCAGTCCTTGCTGGTGGAGTGATTGAATTGAACTGCCAGACCTTTGGGGATCCTAAACCCATTATAGAGTGGACTCTTCCAGATGGAAGTAAGTTACGTGCACCTTACAACAGTGAGGATCAAAGGGTCAAAGTTGCTTATGATGGAAGGCTTACTTTAAAATCTGTTGAAATCTCAGACACAGGTGTCTATCACTGCATTACAACTAACTCCCTGGATGCAGATGTTCTTGCATTCAGAGTCACTGTGCTTCCACAGAATATTGAAGAACAAGAGATTAATGGGATCCGAATCTCTCGTACCACTGGTCAGAACCTGCGACTTGATTGTACATCTGCCAGCAGTCCAAAGGCTTCTGTTCAGTGGATACTTCCTGACCACACAATCTTAGACAAGTCATATGGCAACAGAAAGCTCTACAGAAATAGCACTTTGGTAATACATGGACTGACATCCAGCGACAAAGGATTTTACAGATGCTTAGTTGGAAATTTTCTGGGAGCAGATTTGCTAGCTTCTCATGTAACTGTTCATGGTGATTTGTCAAACAGCACAGAGCCAAAGGAATCTGGAGATCATGTTGTACAAATTATAGACGATAGCCAGAAACTTGGAAGCAGGTATCTCTCTCGCAGGGTTAGTGAGGAGTCAAGAAGAATTACCTCAGGGAGACCATACACTTTGCTACAGTCCAGATTTCATAAAGTTCCCACTGGCAGAAGAGGAAATAGAAGGAACTCGGGAAGAGTCTTTAATAAAAAGTACCTAAAAGAAGATGCCACTTTTATCGATACGTCTCAAATGAAAGGAGCAAATAAAAAGACAATGAGTTTAGAGGTGTCTAAAACATTCTCTGATGACAATGATGCAACCTCAGGGGATGGTATATCTGAAGATGAATTTATTGTAATGACAACTAGTCAAACACTTGAGCATAGCACCATTAAAATCACAGATGTTAAAATCCCAGAGACTTACAAAGCAGGAGCAAATGAGAAAACGAATTTGGTTACAACAACATCACATTCTCACACTCAGACACCTGTTACCCCAATAATTGCCACTTCTACTTTGAGTAATTATGGGACAACCCTGAATACAACCAAGTCAGATTACGTATTAAGTCAAAGTGTTGGTAAAACCCACATATATGAGAAAACAACAAACAGACCTTCAGAAGCTGCAGAACTTCTCTTCTCTGGGGATTCAGAAGATATTACTACTGCAACAACACCACTTTACAACTCCCAGGGCCCAAATGTCACTTCCTTGGAACCTAAGAGTCAGGCCATATTCACAGCAGTCACCACAACCAAGGAAGATCACTCAAAGATCACATTTCAAACCACTCAAAGAATCAAGTCAGAGCTCCTCCCTGGGTCCACCATCATCTCCAAACACCAAATACAAATTGTTCCCTCCACAAAGATGCGATCAGGAAAGAAAGGTAACTTTCATGGAAGACGTAGGATCATTCGGCCCAGCAAAATTACAGACATGCAATCATTACTCAATAAATTCAAACACCTTTCTATAAACAAGGAAGGCAATCTCACATTTTCACACACTGTGGACAAAATCACAATATGTGGCGATGGGAAAAGAGTTACATCTAGAGTATCTACAGATAAATGCAAAACAGTGGATCAAAGCCCAGCCAACCATACAGCTAGGTTTCACATGTCATCTTCGTCTTTGACAGTAACAGAAAAACCTGTCATGACAACTCGTTTATCAGACTCTGAAAAGATTTACTCTGTTACTGATTCACAAATGTCAGTAACTATTGTGCCCACCATTTCTGAGGATTCAAGTGATTCTAAAGATTATTTCAATTCAGTGGAAAAAGAACTAACTTTCACCACCACATCCACAATGACAATGTCTTCTAAAATCACAGAGGATAAGATTCAGTGGCATAGAAAGTTTAGAATCAAGGGGGAAATTAAAGAAACCCTTAGCAAGCATCAAGCATCAAACTCATTTACACTTCCCACTAATAAAGAACAGAGGACCTCAGCATCCACAGAAAAACCTTACAAGGCAACAACAACAACAACAGTACCTACTACAGAACTTAATCATACACATATGATCGTCTCTCCTCCAATGACAAGAACAAATTACAATAGTCCAGAGACATCATTTGAAGACTCATCAGGTTCTTTCTCCTTTATAGAAACAAATTTCTCAGGCAATGTCATAACCCCATCTACAACCGCTGAGTTTTTCAGCGTTCCAGCCTTACGTGAGCTGTCCACAACCACAGAGCCAATGGGAGTTTCTCAAACTCTAGCAGCCCCACCAACAATGCAAACTAAACTAAAGCAAGACACTGTTCGCAATAAGTTCTCAGGTTCTCAAAATGGATTGTGGCGAAAGCAAAAGCCTGGTTATCACAGACGAGGCTCCAGAAGGAGAAGGCCCATTAAAAAATCAACCACAAAATCCCCAGTTATCACAGTGGCTAAGAATGCTAACACACCAGCCACCACCAAATCGACAACTACAACTTCACAAACTAAGCACAGTGGTGCAATATTAAGGTCTTTGCATACACCCCTTGAAGAACCAGAGAGGTCTCCTTTACCTGAGAGTACTGGTTCAGGTGAGGAATGGAGGGACTCTAATATGTCTTCTACCACCAGTTTCGCAGAGGTCATTACTTTGACCACTAAACCAACTACAGCCTCTGATAAACCTCAGAGTAGTACAGTTACCTCAGACACAATGACTAGTTCAACTACATATATGTTCACTCCATTTCCATATGGTAGTAGTACTGTCAATCAGAATACATTCGATCAGTCTACAAGGTATGACACCTCATCTTTGATTGACTATTCTATTACCTTCAAGCCAAGGATTAATGGTGGAAAAGCTGCCAGTTTTACTGTTCTGTCAAACTCTGATGCTTTCCTCCCCTGTGAGGCCACTGGCAACCCTGAGCCCATCATCAGCTGGAACCGATTCTCATCTACTACAGGTGCAAAAAAACACAAAGCTTATGAAAAGTTTTAAGAATTGTATTGTTAGCAATTGTTATTTTCATAATTATTTTAAATTCTGGTATACTGACAATTTTTTGTCTCCTTTATATCATCAGGTAATATGTTGACAATTAAAGGTAAAGTGGGTAAATTTGAGGTTCTGAAGAATGGAACATTGTTCGTCCAAAAAGCAAACATTAAAGACCAAGGACAGTACATTTGTTTTGCCCAGAACGAGTATGGCTCTGACAAGCTTGTGGTAACATTGTCAGTTGTAGCCTATCCCACCCGGATACTGG